>NW_023997231.1:0-24819 GCF_015586225.1 Lucilia sericata | reverse complement strand
AGGTATACAAACTCTCGTAGCTTGAAACGGTCAAAGTTTGGCAGGATAGGGAAATACAATATACTAACAAATTTACTCTGCACCAAAAATTGGAATGATATCCCAATTTTAAGAACTTAAGACTTTGAATAAGCGATATGTCAAAAGAAAGTGCGTTCTTATGGATTAAATGAGGTATACAAAACTGTCGTAGCTTGAAAACTGTCAAAGTTATTTGCAGGAATAGGAAAAATACAATATACTAAGAGATTTACTCTGTACCAACAATTGTAATGATATCCCAATTTTACCAATTATGGGAACTTAAAACTTTTGAATAAGCGATATGTCAAAGAAAGTGTGTTTCTTATGGATTAAAATGAGGTATACAAAACTCTCGTAGCTTGAATACTGTCAAAGTAATTTTTCAGGAATAGGGAAAATACAATATACTAAGAAATTGACTCTGTACCAAAAATTGTAATGATATCCCAATTTTACCAATTTTATGAACTTAAGATTTTTGAAAAGCGATGTGTCAAAGAAAGTGCGTTTCATATGGATCAAATGAGGTAGCTTGAAAACTGTCAAAGTTATTTAAAGGAATAGGGAAAATACCATTTACTAAAAAATATACCCTATACCAAAAATTGTAATGATATCCTTATTTTATGAACTTAAGATTTTTGAATAAGCAATATGTCAAAAGAAAGTGCATTTCTTATGGATTAAAATGCGTATACAAAACTCTCGTAGCTTGGAAACTGTCAAAGTCATTTACAGGAATAGTGAAATACAATAGACTATGAAATTTATTCTGTATCAAAAATTGTAATGATATCCCAATTTTCCCAAGGAATAGGGAAATACAATTACTAAGAAATTTACTCTGTACCAAAAATTTGAATTATATCCCAATTTACCAATTTAAAGGACTTAAGATTTTTGATTAAGCGATATGTCAAAAGAAAGTGTGTTTCTTATGGATTTAAAATGAGGGTATAAAAACTGTCGTAGCTTGAAAACTGTCAAAGTTATTTGCAAGGAATAGGGAAAATACAATATACTAAGATATTACTCTGTACCAAAAATTTGAATGATATCCCAATTTTACCAATTTAAAGGACTTAAGATTTTGATTAAGCGACATGTCAAAAGAAAGTGCGTTTTCTTATAGATTAAATGAGGTATATACAAACTGTCGTAGCTTGAAAACTGTCAAAGTTATTTGCAGGAATAGGAAAAATACGATATACTAAGAAATTTACTCTGTACCAACAATTGTAATGATATCCCAATTTTACCAATTGTAGGAACTTAAAACTTTTGAATAAGCGATATGTCAAAAGAAAGTGTGTTTTCTTATGGATTAAATAAGGCATAAAAACTGTCGTAGCTTGAAAACTGTCAAAGTTATTTGCTGGAATAGGAAAATACAATATACTAAGATATTTACTCTGTTCCAAAAATTTTAATGATATCCAATTTACCAATTTAAGAACTTAATATTTTTTGAATAAGCGATTATGTCAAAAGAAAGTGGGTTTCTTATGGATTAAAAAGAGGTATACAAAGCTCTCGTAGCTTGAAAACTGTCAAAGTTATTTGCAGGAATAGGAAAAATACAATATACTAAGAAATTTACTCTGTACCAACAATTGTAATGATATCCCAATTTTACCAATGTAGGAACTTAAAACTTTTGAATAAGCGATATGTCAAAAGAAGAGTGGTTTCTTATGGATTAAAATGAGGTATAAACTGTCGTAGCTTGAAAACTGTCAAAGTTATTTGCAGGAATAGGGAAAATACAATATACTAAGATATTTACTCTGTACCAAAAATTTTAATGATATCCCAATTTTACCAATTTAAGAACTTAAGTTTTTTGAATAAGCGATATGTTAGAAGAAAGTGCGTTTCTTATGGATTAAATGAGGTATACAAAACTCTCGTAACTTGAAACTGTCAAAGTTATTTGCAGGAATAGGGAATATACAATATACTAACAAATTTACTCTGCACCAAAAATTGGAATGATATCCCAATTTTAAGAACTTAAGACTTTTGAATAAGCGATATGTCAGAAGAAAGTGCGTCTCTTATGGATTAAAATGAGGTATACAAAACTGTCATAGCTTGAAAACCGTCAAAGTTATTTGCAGGAATAGGAAAAATACAATATACTAAGAAATTTACTCTGTACCAACAATTGTAATGATATCCCAATTTTACCAATTGTAGGAACTTAAAACTTTTGAATAAGCGATATGTCAAAAGAAAGTGTGTTTCTTATGGATTAAAATGAGGTATAAAAACTGTCGTAGCTTGAAAACTGTCAAAGTTATTTGCTGGAATAGGGAAAATACAATATACTAAGATATTTACTCTGTTCCAAAAATTTTAATGATATCCCAATTTTACCAATTTTAAGAACTTAAGATTTTTAAATAAGCGATATGTCAAAAGAAAGTGTGTTTCTTATGGATTAAATGAGGTATACAAAACTCTCGTAGCTTGAATACTGTCAAAGTAATTTTCAGGAATAGGGAGAAATACAATATACTAAGAAATTGACTCTGTACCAAAAATTGTAATGATATCCCAATTTTACCAATTTTATGAAATTAAGATTTTTGAATAAGCGATATGTCAAAAGAAAGTGCGTTTCATATGGATCAAAATGAGGGTAGCTTTGAAAACTGTCAAGTTATTTAAAGGAATAGGGAAAATACCATTTACTAAAAAATATACCCTATACCAAAAATTGTAATGATATCCCAATTTTATGAATTTAAGATTTTTGAATAAGCGATATGTCAAAAGAAAGTGTGTTTCTTATGGATTAAATGAGGTATACAAAACTCTCGTAGCGTGAATACTCTCAAAGTAAGTACTTTCAGGAATAGGGAAAATACAATTATACTATGAAATTGACTCTGTACCAAAATTGTAATGATATCCCAATTTTACCAATTGATATGAACTTAAGATTTTTGAATAAGCTATATGTCAAAAGAAAGTGCGTTTCATATGGATCAAAATGAAGTAGCTTGAAAACTGTCAAAGTTATTTAAAGGAATAGGGGAAAATACCATTTACTAAAAAATATACCCTATACCAAAATTGTAATGATATCCCAATTTTACCAATTATTTATGAATTTAAGATTTTTGAATAAGCGATATGTCAAAAGAAAGTGCGTTTCTTATAGACTAAATGAGGTATATACAAACTGTCGTAGCTGGGAAAACTGTCAAAGTTATTTGCAGGAATAAAAAAAAATACAATATACTAAGAAATTACTCTGTACCAACAATTGTAATGATATCCCAATTTTACCGATTGTAGGAACTTAAAACTTTTGAACAAGCGATATGTCAAAAGAAGGTGCATTTCTTATGGATTAAAATGAGGTATACAAAACTCTCGTAGCGTGAATACTCTCAAAGTAATTTTCAGGAATAGGGAAATACTATATACTATGAAATTGACTCTGTACCAAAAATTGTAATGATATCCCAATTTTACCAATTTTTAAGAACTAAATATTTTGAAATAAGCGATATGTCAAAAGAAAGTGGGTTTCTTATGGATTAAAAAGAGGTATACAAAACTCTCGTAGCTTGAATACTGTCAAAGTAATTTTCAGGAATAGGGAAAATACAATATACCAAGAAATTGACTCTGTACCAAAAATTGTAATGTATCCAATTTTACCAATTTTAAGAACTTAATACTTTTGAATAAGCGATTATGTCAAAAGAAGTGTGTTTCTTATGGATTAAAATGAGGGTATACAAAACAGTCGTAGCTTGAAAACTGTCAAAGTTATTTACAGGAATAGTGAAAATACAATAAACTGTGAAATTTACTCTGTATTTAAAATTGTTATGATATCCCAATTTTCCCAAGGAATATAGATAATACAATAAAATAAGAAATTTACTCTGTACCAAAAATTTAATGATATCCCAATTTTACCAATTTTAAGAACTTAAGGTTTTTGAAGAAGCGATATGTCAAAAGAAAGTGCGTTTCTTATGGATTAAAATGAGGCACACAAAACCCTCGTAGCTTGAAAACCGTCAAAGTTATTTTCAGGAATAGGGAAAATACAATATACTAACAAATTTACTCTGTACCAAAAATTTTAATGATATCCCAATTTTAACAATTTTAAGAACTTAAGATTTTTGAATGGTAAAATTGGGATATCAAAAGAAAGTGCGTTTCATATGGATCAAAATGAGGTAGCTTGAAAACTGTCAAAGTTATTTAAAGGAATAGGGAAAATACCATTTACTAAAAAATATAACCTATACCAAAAATTGTAATGATATCCCAATTTTATGAACTTAAGATTTTTGAATAAGCGATATATCAAAAAGGAGCATTTCTTATGGATTAAAATGAGGTATACAAAACTCTCGTAGCTTGAAAACTGTCAAAGTTATTTACAGGAATAGTGAAAATACAATAGACTATGAAATTTATTTTGTATCAAAAATTGTAAAGATATCCCAATTTTCCCAAGAAATAGGGAAAATACAATATACTAAGAAATTTACTCTGTACCAAAAATTTGAATGATATCCCAATTTTACCAATTTAAAGAACTTAAGATTTTTGAATAAGCGATATGTCAAAAGAAAGTGCGTTTCTTATAGATTAAATGAGGTATATACAAAACTGTCGTAGCTTGAAAACTGTCAAAGTTATTTGCAGAAACAGGAAAAATACGATATACTAAGAAATTTACTCTGTACCAACAATTGTAATGATATCCCAATTTTACCAATTGTAGGAACTTAAAACTTTTGAATAAGCGATATGTCAAAAGAAAGTGTGTTTCTTATGGATTAAAATGAGGTATAAAAACTGTCGTAGCTTGAAAACTGTCAAAGTTATTTGCTGGAATAGGGAAAATACAATATACTAAGATATTTACTCTGTTCCAAAAATTTTAATGATATCCCAATTTTACCAATTTAAGAACTTAAGATTTTTGAATAAGCGATATGTCAAAAGAAAGTGTGTTTCTTATGGATTAAATGAGGTATACAAACTCTCGTAGCTTGAATACTGTCAAAGTAATTTTCAGGAATAGGGAAAATACAATATACTAAGAAATTGACTCTGTACCAAAAATTGTAATGATATCCCAATTTTACCAATTTATGAAATTAAGATTTTTGAATAAGCGATATGTCAAAAGAAAGTGCGTTTCATATGGATCAAAATGAGGTAGCTTGAAAACAGTCAAAGTTATTTAAAGGAATAGGGAAAATACCATTTACTAAAAAATATACCCTATACCAAAAATTGTAATGATATCCCAATTTTATGAATTTAAGATTTTTGAATAAGCGATATGTCAAAAGAAAGTGCGTTTCTTATAGATTAAATGAGGTATATACAAAACTGTCGTAGCTTGAAAACTGTAAAAGTTATTTGCAGGAATAGGAAAAATACAATATACTAGGAAATTTACTCTGTACCAATAATTGTAATGATATCCCAATTTTACCGATTGTAGGAACTTAAAACTTTTGAATAAGCGATATGTCAAAAGAAAGTGTGTTTCTTATGGATTAAAATGAGGTATACAAAACTCTCGTAGCTTGAATACTGTCAAAGTAATTTTCAGGAATAGGGAAAATACAATATACTAAGAAATTGACTCTGTACCAAAAATTGTAATGATATCCCAATTTTACCAATTTTAAGAACTTAATATTTTTGAATAAGCGATATGTCAAAAGAAAGTGGGTTTCTTATGGATTAAAAAGAGGTATACAAAACTCTCGTAGCTTGAATACCGTCAAAGTAATTTTCAGGAATAGGGAAAATACAATATACTAAGAAATTGACTCTGTACCAAAAATTGTAATGATATCCCAATTTTACCAATTTTAAGAACTTAATATTTTTGAATAAGCGATATGTCGAAAGAAAGTGTGTTACTTATGGATTAAAATGAGGTATACAAAGTTGTCGTGGCTGGAAAACTGTCAAAGTTATTTGCTGGAATAGGGAAAATACAATATACTAAGATATTTACTCTGTTCCAAAAATTTTAATGATATCCCAATTTTACCAATTTTAAGAACTTAAGATTTTTGAATAAGCGATATGTCAAAAGAAAGTGTGTTTCTTATGGATTAAAATGAGGTATACAAAACTCTCGTAGCTTGAATACTGTCAAAGTAATTTTCAGGAATAGGGAAAATACAATATACTAAGAAATTGACTCTGTACCAAAAATTGTAATGATATCCCAATTTTACCAATTTTATGAAATTAAGATTTTGAATAAGCGATATGTCAAAAGAAAGTGCGTTTCATATGGATCAAAATGAGGTAGCTTGAAAACTGTCAAAGTTATTTAAAGGAATAGGGAAAATACCATTTACTAAAAAATATACCCTATACCAAAAATTGTAATGATATCCCAATTTTATGAATTTAAGATTTTTGAATAAGCGATATGTCAAAAGAAAGTGCGTTTCTTATAGATTAAATGAGGTATATACAAAACTGTCGTAGCTTGAAAACTGTAAAAGTTATTTGCAGGAATAGGAAAAATACAATATACTAGGAAATTTACTCTGTACCAATAATTGTAATGATATCCCAATTTTACCGATTGTAGGAACTTAAAATTTTTGAATAAGCGATATGTCAAAAGAAAGTGTGTTTCTTATGGATTAAAATGAGGTATACAAAACTCTCGTAGCTTGAATACTGTCAAAGTAATTTTCAGGAATAGGGAAAATACAATATACTAAGAAATTGACTCTGTACCAAAAATTGTAATGATATCCCAATTTTACCAATTTTAAGAACTTAATATTTTTGAATAAGCGATATGTCAAAAGAAAGTGGGTTTCTTATGGATTAAAAAGAGGTATACAAAACTCTCGTAGCTTGAATACCGTCAAAGTAATTTTCAGGAATAGGGAAAATACAATATACTAAGAAATTGGCTCTGTACCAAAAATTGTAATGATATCCCAATTTTACCAATTTTAAGAACTTAATATTTTTGAATAAGCGATATGTCGAAAGAAAGTGTGTTACTTATGGATTAAAATGAGGTATACAAAGTTGTCGTGGCTGGAAAACTGTCAAACTTATTTGCAGGAATAGGGAAAATACCATTTACTAAGAAATGTATCCTATACCAAAAATTTAATGATATCCCAATTTTATGAACTTAAGATTTTTGAATAAGAGATATGTCAAAAGAAAGTGCATTTCCTATGGATTAAAATGAGGTATACAAAACAGTCGTAGCTTGAAAACTGTCAAAGTTATTTACAGGAATAGTGAAAATACAATAAACTGTGAAATTTACTCTGTATTAAAAATTGTTATGATATCCCAATTTTCCCAAGGAATATAGATAATACAATATACTAAGAAATTTACTCTGTACCAAAAATTTTAATGATATCCCAATTTTACCAATTTTAAGAACTTAAGGTTTTTGAAGAAGCGATATGTCAAAAGCAAGTGCGTTTCTTACGGATTAAAATGAGGCACACAAAACTCTCGTAGCTTGAAAACCGTCAAAGTTATTTTCAGGAATAGGGAAAATACAATATACTAACAAATTTACTCTGTGCCAAAAATTTTAATGATATCCCAATTTTACCAATTTTAAGAACTTAAGATTTTTGAATGGTAAAATTGGGATATCAAAAGAAAGTGCGTTTCTTATGGATTAAAATGAGGTATACAAAACTCTCGTAGCTTGAAAACTGTCAAAGTTATTTCCAGGAATAGGAAAAATACAATATACTAAGAAATTTACTCTGTACCAACAATTGTAATGATATCCCAATTTTACCAATTTTAAGAACTTAAAACTTTTGAATAAGCGATAATAGGGAATAAGCAGGAATAGGGAAAATACAATATACTAAGAAACTTACTTTGTACCAAAATTGTAATGATATCCCAATTTAACCAATTTTATAAACTTAAGGAATAGGGAAAATACCATTTACTAAAAAATATACCCTATACCAAAAATTGTAATGATATCCCAATTTTATGAACTTAAGATTTTTTAATAAGCGATATGTCAAAGAAAGTGCATTTCTTATGGATTAGAATGAGGTATACAAAACTCTCGTAGCTTGGAAACTGTCAAGTTATTTACAGGAATAGTGAAAATACAATAAACTATGAAATTTACTCTGTATCAAAAATTTTAATGAAATCCCAATTTTCCCAAGGAATAGGGAAAATACAATATACTAAGAAATTTACGCTGTACCAAAAATTTGAATGATATCCCAGTTTTACCAATTTAAAGAACTTAAGATTTTTGAATAAGCGATATGTCAAAAGAAAGTGCGTTTCTTATAGATTAAATGAGGTATATACAAAACTCTCGTAGCTTGAAAACTGTCAAAGTTATTTGCAGGAATAGGAAAAATACAATATACTAAGAAATTTACTCTGTACCAACAATTGTAATGATATCCCAATTTTAGCAATTGTAGGAAATTTAAACTTTTGAATAAGCGATATGTCAAAAGAAAGTGTGTTTCTTATGGATTAAGATGATTTATAAAAACTGTCGTAGCTTGAAAACTTTCAAAGTTATTTGCAGGAATAGGGAAAATACAATATACTAAGAAATTTACTCTGTACCAAAAATTTGAATGATATCCCAATTTTACCAATTTAAAGAACTTAAAATTTTTGAATAAGCGATATGTCAAAAGAAAGTGCGTTTCTTATAGATTAAATTAGGTATATACAAAACTCTCGTAGCTTGAAAACTGTCAAAGTTATTTGTAGGAATAGGAAAATACAATATACTAAGAAATTTACTCTGTACCAACAATTGTAATGATATCCCAATACTACCAATTGCAGAAAATTAAAACTTTGAATAAGCGATATGTCAAAAAAAGTGTGTTTCTTATGGATTATAATGAGGTATAAAAACTGTCGTAGCTTGAAAACTGTCAAAGTTATTTGCAGGAAAAGGGAAAAAACAGTATACTAAGAAATTTACTCTGCACCAAAAATTGGAATGATATCCCAATTTAAGAACTTAAGCCTTTGAATAAGCGATATGTCAAAAGAAAGTACGTTGCTTATGGATTAAAATGACGTATACAAAATTGTCATAGCTTGAAAAATGTCAAAGTTATTTGCAGGAATAGGGAAAATACAATATACTAAGAAATTTACTTTGTACCAAAATTGTAATGATATCCCAATTAAACCAATTTTATGAACTTAAGATTTTTGAATAAGCGATATGTCAAAAGAAAGTGCGTTTCTTATAGATTAAATGAGGTATATACAAAACTCTCGTAGCTTGAAAACTGTCAAAGTTATTTGCAGGAATAGGAAAAATACAATATACTAAGAAATTGGCTCTGTACCAACAATTGTAATGATATCCCAATTTCACCAATTGTAGGAACTTAAAACTTTTGAATATGCGATATGTCAAAAGAAAGTGAGTTTCTTATGGATTAAAATGAGGTATACAAAACTGTCGTAGCTCGAAAACTGTCAAAGGTATTTGCAGGAATAGGGAAAATACCATTTACTAAGAAATGTACCCTATACCAAAAATTTTAATGATATCCCAATTTTATGAACTTAAGATTTTTGAATAGGAGATATGTCAAAAGAAAGTGCATTTCTTAGGGATTAAAATGAGGTATACAAAACAGTCGTAGCTTGAAAACTGTCAAAGTTATTTACAGGAATAGTGAGAATACAATAAACTATGAAATTTACTCTGTATCAAAAATTGTAATGATATCCCAATTTTCACAAGGAATATAGATAATACAATATACTAAGAAATTAACTATGTACCAAAAATTTTAATGATATCCCAATTTTACCAATTTTAAGAACTTAAGGTTTTTGAAGAAGCGATATGTCAAAAGAAAGTGGGTTTCTTATGGATTAAAATGAGGCACACAAAACTCTCGTAGCTTGAAAACCGTCAAAGTTATTTACAGGAATAGTGAAAATACAATAAACTATGAAATATACTCTGTATCAAAAATTGTAATGATATCCCAATTTTCCCAAGGAATAGGGAGAACACAATATACTAAGAAATTTACTCTGTACCAAAAATTTGAATGATATCCCAATTTTACCAATTTAAAGAACTTAAGATTTTTGAATAAGCGATATGTCAAAAGAAAGTGCGTTTCTTATAGATTAAATGAGGTATATACAAAACTCTCGTAGCTTGAAAACTGTAATGATATCCCAATTTTACCAAGGAATAGGGAAAATACAATATGCTAAGAAATTTACTCTGTACCAAAAATTTTAATGATATCCCAATTTTACCAATTTTAAGAACTTAAGGTTTTTGAAGAAGCGATATGTCAAAAGAAAGTGGGTTTCTTATGGCTTAAAATGAGGCACACAAAACTCTCGTAGCTTGAAAACCGTCAAAGTTATTTTCAGGAATAGGGAAAATACAATATACTAACAAATTTACTCTGTACCAAAAATTTTAATGATATCCCAATTTTACCAATTTAAAGAACTTAAGATTTTTGAATAAGCGATATGTCAAAAGAAAGTGCGTTTCTTATAGATTAAATGAGGTATATACAAAACTGTCGTAGCTTGAAAACTGTCAAAGTTATTTGCAGGAATAGAGAAAATACAGTATACTAAGATATTTACTCTGTACCAAAAATTTTAATGATATCCCAATTTTACCAATTTTATGAACTTAAGATTTTTGAATAAGCGATATGTCAAAAGAAAGTGCATTTCTTATGGATTAAAATAAGGTATACAAAACTGTTGTAGCTTGAAAACTGTCAAAATTATTTGCAGGAAGAGGGAAAATACAATATACTAAGAAAATTTACTCTGTACCAAAAATTGTAATGATATCCCAATTTTACCAATTTTAAGAACTTAAGATTTTTGAAGAAGCGATATGTCCAAAGAAAGTGCGTTTCTTATGAATTAAAATGAGGTATACAAAACTGTTGTAGCTTGAAAACTGTCAAAGTTATTTTCAGGAATAGGGAAAATACAATATACTAAGAAATTTACTCTGCACCAAAAGTTGGAATGATATCCCAATTTTACCAATTTTATGAACTTACGATTTTTGAATAAGCGATATGTCAAAAACAAGTGCGTTTCTTATGGTTTAAAATGAGGTATACAAAACTGTCGTAGCTTGAAAACTGTCAAAGTTATTTGCAGGAATAGGGAAAATACAATAGACTTAGAAAATTTACTCTATACCAAAAATTGCAATGATATCTTAATTTTACCAATACTAAGAATTTAAGATTTTTGAATAAGCGATATGTCAAAAGAAAGTGCTTTTCTTATGGATTAAAATGAGGTATTCAAAACTGTTGTAGCTCGAAACTGTCAAATTTATTTGCAGGAATAGGGAAAATACAATATACTAAGAAATTTACTCTGTACCAGATATTTTAATGATATCCCAATTTAACCAATTTTATGAACTTAAGACTTTTGAAGAAGCAATATGTCAAAAGAAAGTGGTTTCTTATGGATTAAAATGAACTATACAAAACTCACGTAACTTGAAAACTGTCAAATTTATTTGCAGGAATAGGGAAAATACAATATACTAAGAAATTTACTCTGTACCAAATATTTTAATGATATCCCAATTTTATCAATTTTATGAACTTAAGATTTTTGAATATGCTATACGTCAAAAGAAAGTGCGTTTCATATGGTTTAAAATGAGGTATACAAAACTGTCGTAGCTTGAAAACTGTCAAAGTTAATTGCAGGAATAGGGAAAATACAATAGACTTAGAAAATTTACTCTGTACCAAAAATTGCAATGATATCCCAATTTTACCAATTCTACGAACTTAAGATTTTTGAATAAGCGATATGTCAAAAGAAAGTGCTTTTCTTTGCAGGAATAGGGAAAATACAATATACTAAGAAATTTACTTTGTACAAAAATTGTAATATCCCAATTTAACCAATTTATGAACTTAAGATTTTTGAATAAGCGATATGTCAAAAGAAAGTGCGTTTCATATGGATCAAAATGAGGTGGCTTGAAAACTGTCAAAGTTATTTAAAGGAATAGGGAAAATACCATTTACTAAAAAATATACTCTATACCAAAAATTGTAATGATATCCCAATTTTATGAACTTAAGATTTTTGAATAAGCGATATGTCAAAAGAAAGTGCATTTCTTATGGATTAAAATGAGGTATACAAAACTCTCGTAGCTTGAAAACTGTCAAAGTTATTTACAGGAATAGTGAAAATACAATAAACTATGAAATTTCCTCTGTATCAAAAATTGTAATGATATCCCAATTTTCCCAAGGAATAAGGAAAATACAATATACTAAGAAATTTACTCTGTACCAAAAATTTGAATGATATCCCAATTTTACCAATTTAAAGAACTTAAGATTTTTGAATAAGCGATATGTCAAAAGAAAGTGCGTTTCTTATAGATTAAAATGAGGTATACAAAACTGTCGTAGCTTGAAAACTGTCAAAGTTATTTGCAGGAAGAGGGAAAATACAATATGCTAAGAAAATTTACTATGTAACAAAAATTGTAATGATATCCCAATTTTACCAATTTTAAGAACTTAAGATTTTTGAAGAAGCGATATGACAATAGAAAGTGCGTTTCATATGGATTAAAATGAGGTATACAAAACTGTCGTAGCTTGAAAACTGTCAAAGTTATTTTCAGGAATAGGGAAAATACAATATACTAAGAAATTTACTCTGCACCAAAAACTGGAATGATATCCCAATTTTACCAATTTTAAGAACTTAAGATTTTTGAATAAGCGATATGTCAAAAAAAAGTGCGTTTCTTATGGTTTAAAATGAGGTATACAAAACTGTAGTAGCTGGAAAACTGTCAAAGTTATTTGCAGGAATAGGGAAAATACAATAGACTTAGAAAATTTACTCTGTACCAAAAATTGCAATGATATCTTAATTTTACCAATACTAAGAATTTAAGATTTTTGAATAAGCGATATGTCCAAAGAAAGTGCTTTTCTTATGGATTAAAATGAGGTATTCAAAACTGTCGTAGTTTGAAACTGTCAAATTTATTTGCAGGAATAGGGAAAATACAATATACTAAGAAATTTACTCTGTACCAAATATTTTAATGATATCCCAATTTTATCAATTTTAAGAACTTAAGATTTTTAAAATAGCGATATGTCAAAAGAAACTGGGTTTGTTATGGATTAAAATAAAATTTATACAAAACTCTCGTAGCATGAAAACTGTCAAATTTATTTGCTGGAATAGGGAAAATACAATACACTAAGAAATTTACTCTGTACCAAAAATTTGAATGATATCCCAATTTTACCAATTTTAAGAACCCAAGATTTTTGAATAAGCGATATGTCAAAAGAAAGTGCGTTCCTTATGGATTAAAATGAGGTATACAAAGCTCTCGTAGCTTGAAACTGTCAAAGTTATTTACAGGAATAGGGAATATAAAATATACTAAGAAATTTGCTCTGTACCAAATATTTTAACGATATTCCAATATTCAAAAGAAAGTACGTTTCTTATGGATTAAAATGAGGTATACAAAACTGTCATAGCTTGAAAACTGTCAAAGTTATTTGCAGGAATAGGGAAAATACAATATACTAAGAAATTTAATTTGTACCACAATTGTAATGATTTCCTAATTTAACCAATTTTATGAACTTAAGATTTTTAAATAAGCGATATGACAAAAGAAAGTGCGTTTCATATGGATAAAAATAAGGTATACAAACCTGTCGAAGCTTAAAACTGTCAAAGTTATTTAAAGGAATAGGGAAAATACCATTTACTAAGAAATATACCCTATACCAAAAATTGTAATGATATCCCAATTTTATGAACTTAAGTTTTTTGAATAAGCGATATGTCAAAAGAAAGTACGTTTCTTATGGATTGAAATGAGGTATACAAAGCTGTCGTAGCTTGAAAACTGTCAAAGTTATTTGCAGGAATAGGGAAAATACAATATACTAAGAAATTTACTCTGCACCAAAAATTGTAATGATTGTAATGTACGATATTTGCAGAAATTACAAACAGAAAAAATTTTAAATATTTCGTAACATCTTAATATATGAAATACATTTCGTTTTATAATTAAAGTTAAGTAAATAGTGTATTAGTATATTATATTAATTTTACTATTAGTATATTTATTAAAATATTTGTATAAACAAATATTCGTTTAATATAATTGTAATAAATTTTTTCATACAAGCTTTTGAATTATTAAAACCATAGTTATTAAACTTACTTACATATATGTATATTAAACTGTTAAAATTTACTTATGTTATAGTTTAACATTAACAACATTATTCAACTTTAACATTTATATTTTATTGAAGCTCTTGCTAAACCAATAATGTTATAAATTTTAACAGATGCAATTGATGTTCACAAATTGAAATTGTTATAAATTTGGTTGGTGTCTGCACTAAGTTATTAATGTTAAATCAATTTTAAAAGTTTTAATGTTAGTCTTTCTTCTACATGGGAAAATAAAGAAGAAGAGTTTTTTAAAGATTAAATAGCGTTTATTGGAATACTATTCATTATAAAACAAATATTTTTTAACAAATATAAAACAATAACGAATTGCTAACATAAGATACCGTTTTATCATTATATTGTTGCCAATTCAGCCAATGATGTCAATAACGTTACCGTAAAAGTACAAACTTTTCAATCATTTGATTGACAATCATTCAAGCCCTTAAGACTTTCTCATGTAAGCCGAGGTGTTCTAATAAGAATTTCTATCGGAAATAAGTCTTTTTTGATAAACTGCGAAAACCTACAGAAGCCAAAATCAAATTTTGTCAAAAGTAAAAGTTTTTTTTTAATTTATTATAAAATAAAAAATTCTTAAAAGAAATAAAAAGTTATTTTTCATCAATAGTGTGAATATAATTAAAAATAGTGGAAATTAATGAGAAAAAGGTAATTAATATGTTTTATAATATTGTAATTTTTCGCGAAATTTAATATAATAAATATTTTCAGTATTAGATTGGAAGAAAAACCTTCCTACTTCCTATTAAGGGATAATCAAATCCCGATGAAAAAATCTCTCATCTTAAAGGAAATATTTATTTGAAGCTTTTCAAGACAACCATTTGTCTATTTTATTTGGTCAAAATTCTGACAAGATTCAATTTACCAAAAATTGTAAAATAATACAGGTAAAAGTTTAAAAGTTAAATATTTATTGTATTTAACATAGAACATTATATTTCATTTAGAAAGTCGTGCTTGTGCAATTATTTTTATCTTCGTGGTGGTCTTATTATTGGAGCCACCACTGTGTTGTTTTTGTGTTCTTCTTAATAGTCTCAAGCTTATCAACATCTTTACCAATCTACCAATTCTCAATTGTTGCGAAGGCACACTGCATATTCTTCTACAAAAGAAGAAACAGAAAAAAAGAACCAGAAAAAACAAGAACAAGGAGAAACACTAAACCTTATCTACACAATTAAATTTGATTTCAATGAGAAAAGAAAAAAATTATTATTAAGCTTGAAAAAAATTAAAGAAGAATACATTGAAAATATATTAAGAGCACTAAACAAATAAACTAACTTTGGAAATTCGGAAAATTGAAAACTAAATTGGTGATTGGCATCTTAACATTGGCATCAAAGTGAAACATCAACCAAAATTTGTGACAACCATTAAGTGCGAAGACATCATCGAATAATAAAAAATTTGTTTATATAAAAAATATTTAAAAATCACAGTGAATATTGCATAAATTTCCAATAAATAAATTGCATAATGCTTAAAAGAGTGTGATAATATTAAGAAAAAAAAATAAAAGTGATAAATATAGAAATTAATTCTTACAACTAAATAAAAACATACAATTCATGAAAATAAATAATTAATAAATTAAACTTACTAACTATATTGCACAAAATATCACAGTAATTTTCTAAAAAAAAGCATTATGGAATTTATTTTTATATAGTATTTTTAGTATTAATTATTTTTTTTAAACCTTTTATCTAGCTAATTTTAAGTGAATATCCATACTTATTTGTTTATCAACGTAATATTTTAACATCATTAACCCGATAAGAACCAGCATTGGCGAGGCCTCATCAACAGCTGCTCTCAACATTTTTTTTTATCGGTGAGTGAAAAATCACAAAACAAAACAAGTATTTTATTATTTTAAGCATTACCTACAAGCAATTACCCTTAAAATATTCTTAAAGCTAAGCTTTAAAATGTTTATAAACATCTCTCTATAAACATATGTATCTCTCTATAAACATATGTATATTTAAAGAGACATGTGCATATAAATGTTGATGTAATTAAATATAAACATACAACATTCTTAAGCTAAGCTTTAAGATGTTGATAAACATCTCTTTATAAACACTTAAATTAAATTTACATGTATATGTTTATAACAGTTATCACTGCTCTCAATTATTGCTTGTGGGTACGCTATTGTCGGTCTTTTATGCATATATATATTTTTTTTTTGATGTCATTAAATGTATTATAACTTCACGAATAGAAATTATAATATAATATTATGTTTTTTTTTTAGAGAATTGTCAAAATTAACTAATATTTAATAAAATATATATGCATAAAGAAAATAATTATATATGTATGTTTAAGAACAAACAAATATTTTGTTATATATTTTTTTTTATTAATGTTAAATAGTTTTAATGATTAAAATAGAGCCTAGTTTTGTTTTTGAATATTTCGGTGATTCGAAGAAGTAAATACTTAATATTATGAATGTTTTTGAAATTTATTGAAAATAAAATCATTGAATTTAAGATGGAAGAATAATTTTCTTAAAATAATTTCTTACTAAATGTGAGTGTGACTAGGGAGAGGTAGATCTTTTGTGGGATTTTTAGTTCAGCGTCACTAAAATCAACGGTAGGGAGGGTAAAGAGACGCAAGTCTACCAAACCACACCTATGGTAGACCAACATAACTTGTTATGGTTGATCTGTTTATATTTGTTAGTTTCCGTTTTTTATTGATCTAGGTATATCGGGGTTAATCACCATCTTAATTTGTAATTTAAGATCAATTTCCGGTCCATGTTATTTTAAAGACTTCGGGAGTCTATAATAATATTTATGAATGGACGTAATCTATTGATAAGAGAAAATTTTGAGAACAAGAACTCCCCCAACCGACTGACCGCTAGTGGATATCAATGGCTCCCATCCGTTTTCAAATTTTCTTTATAGAGCACCATACGTCAATAGTTCTATACTCATATTAACATCTCTTCTTTTAAAAACTTTATTCAGTATAGTTATCGTTTTGTTCATCACATCATTTATGCATCAGTTTAGAGCATTATGATTGCACTTTAATTTGGTATATCATTTGTGGCATAATGTGTTCGTCTAAAAAATGGTCAATTTGATGGATCGGTAGAATTATTGTTCTATGTTTAAAAACGCGGTAATTTGAGGTTCCGATATGGTTGCAAATAACTTTGACAGTTTTCATGCTAGGGCATTAGCTTATGCATCATTTTAAAGCATTAAAGTTGCACTTTATTTTGGTGTATAATTTGTGGCATAATGAATTTTTACAAAAATTGGATAGATCGGTATATTTATTGGTACAGGTTCAAAAATGCGGTAATTTAAGGCTCCGATATGGTTGCAAATAACTTTTATAGTTTTCATGTTATAACAGTCATTTATATATCTTTTTATTGCATTAAAGTTGCCATTTGCTTTGGTATATAATTTATTCCATAATATATTTTTGGAAAATGGCCAATTGGATAGATCGGTAGAATTATTTTCACAGCTTTAAAAACGCGGTAGTTTGAGGTTCCGATATGGCTGCAAATAATATTTACAGTTTTCACGCTATGACAGTCATTTATGCATCATTTTAAAGCATTATTATTGCACTTTAATATGGTATATCATTTGTAGCATAATGTGTATTTTTACAAATTGGTCAATTTGATAGATCGGTAGAATTATTATTCTATGTTTAATAAACGCAGTAATCTGAGGTTCCGATATGGTTGCAATTAACTTTGGCAGTTTTCGTGCTAGGACAGTCGTTTGTGCACCATTTTAAAGCATTAAAATTGCCATTTGTTTTGGTATATAATTTATTGCATAATGTATTTTTAGAAAATGGCCAATTGGATAGATCGGTAGAATTATTTTCCCAGGTTTAAAAAGGCGGTAATTTGAGGTTCCGATATGGTTGTGAATAACTTTGACAGTTTTCATGCTATGACAGTCATTTATGCATCATTTTAAAGCATTATGATTGCACTTTAATTTGGTATATCATTTGTGGCACAATGTGTTCGTCTAAAAAATGGTCAATTTGAAGGATCGGTGGAATTATTGTTCTATGTTTAAAAACGCGGTAATTTGAGGTTCCGATATGGTTGCAAATAACTTTGACAGTTTTCATGCTAGGGCAATAGTTTATGCATCATTTTAAAGCATTACAGTTGCACTTTATTTTGGTGTATAATTTGTGGCATAATGAATTTTTACAAAAGTTGGATAGATCGGTATATTTATTGGTACAGGTTTAAAAATGCGGTAATTCAAGGCTCCGATATGGTTGCAAATAACTTTTATAGTTTTCATGTTATAACAGTCGTTTATATATCTTTTTATTGCATTATAGTTGCCATTTGTTTTGGTATATAATTTATTGCATAATATATTTTTAGAAAATTGCCAATTGGATAGATCGGTAGAATTATTTTCACAGCTTTTAAAGCATTATGATTGCACATTAATATGGTATATAATTTGTAGTATAATGCGTGTTTTTACAAATTGGTCAATTTGATAGATCAATTTGATGTTTAATAAAAGCAGTAATCTGAGGTTCCGATATGGCTGCAAATAACTTTGACAGTTTTCGTGCTATGACAGTCATTTATGCATCATTTTAAAGCATTATGATTGCACTTTAATTTGGTATATCATTTGTGGCACAATGTGTTCGTCTAAAAAATGGTCAATTTGATGGATCGGTAGAATTATTGTTCTATGTTTAAAAACGCGGTAATTTGAGGTTCCGATATGGTTGCAAATAACTTTTATAGTTTTCATGTTATAACAGTCGTTTATATATATTGCATTATAGTTGCCATTTGTTTTGGTATATAATTTATTGCATAATATATTTTTAGAAAATTGCCAATTGGATAGATCGGTAGAATTATTTTCACAGCTTTAAAAAGGCGGTCATTTGAGGTTCCGATATGGTTGCAAATAACATTGACAGTTTTCATGCTATGACAGTCATTTATGCTTCATTTTAAAGCATTATGATTGCACTTTAATATGGTATATAATTTGTAGCATAATGTGTGTTTTTACTAATTGGTGAATTTGATAGATCGGTAGAATTATTGTGCTATGTTTAATAAACGCGGTAATCTGAGGTTCCGATATGGCTGCAATTAACTTTGGCAGTTTTCGTGCTAGGACAGTCGTTTATGCACCATTTTAAAGCATTAAAATTGCCATTTGTTTTGGTATATAATTTATTGCATAATGTATTTTTAGAAAACGGCCAATTGGATAAATCGGTAGAATTATTTTCCCAGGTTTAAAAACGCGGTAATTTGAGGTTCCGATATGGTTGTGAATAACTTTGACAGTTTTCATGCTATGACAGTCATTTATGCATCATTTTAAAGCATTACAGTTGCACTTTGTTTTTGTGTATAATTTGTGGCATAATGAATTTTTACAAAAATTGGATAGATCGGTATATTTATTGGTACAGGGGTAAAAATGCGGTAATTTAAGGCCCCGATATGGTTGCAAATAACTTTTATAGTTTTCATGTTATAACAGTCGTTTATACATCTTTTTATTGCATTTTAGTTGCCATTTGTTTTGGTATATAATTTATTGCATAATGTATTTTTAGAAGATGGCCAATTGGATAGATCGGTAGAATTATTTTCCCAGGTTTAAAAAGGCGGTATTTGAGGTTCCGATATGGTTGTGAATAACTTTGACAGTTTTCATGCTATGACAGTCATTTATGCATCATTTTAAAGCATTATGATTGCACTTTAATTTGGTATATCATTTGTGGCACAATGCGTTCGTCTAAAAAATGGTCAATTTGAAGGATCGGTAGAATTATTGTTCTATGTTTAAAAACGCGGTAATTTGAGGTTCCGATATGGTTGCAAATAACTTTGACAGTTTTCATGCTAGGGCAATAGTTAATGCATCATTTTAAAGCATTACAGTTGCACTTTATTTTGGTGTATAATTTGTGGCATAATGAATTTTACAAAAGTTGGATAGATCGGTATATTTATTGGTACAGGTTTAAAAATGCGGTAATTCAAGGCTCCGATATGGTTGCAAATAACTTTTATAGTTTTCATGTTATGACAGTCCTTTATATATCTTTTATTGCATTATAGTTGCCATTTGTTTTGGTATATATTTTATTGCATAATATATTTTTAGAAAATTGCCAATTGGATAGATCGGTAGAATTATTTTCACAGCTTTAAAAAGGCGGTAATTTGAGGTTCCGATATGGTTGCAAATAACATTGACAGTTTTCATGCTATGACAGTTCCGATATGGCTGCAATTAACTTTGGCAGTTTTCGTGCTAGGACAGTAGTTTATGCACCATTTTTAAAGCATTAAAATTGCCATTTGTTTGGTATATAATTTATTGCATAATGTATTTTTAGAAAACGGCCAATTGGATAAATCGGTAGAATTATTTTCCCAGGTTTAAAAACGCGGTAATTTGAGGTTCCGATATGGTTGTGAATAACATTGACAGTTTTCATGCTATGACAGTCATTTATGCATCATTTTAAAGCATTACAGTTGCACTTTGTTTTTGTGTATAATTTGTGGCATAATGAATTTTTACAAAAATTGGATAGATCGGTATATTTATTGGTACAGGTTTAAAAATGCGGTAATTTAAGGCCCCGATATGGTTGCAAATAACTTTTATAGTTTTCATGTTATAACAGTCGTTTATACATCTTTTTATTGCATTTTAGTTGCCATTTTTTTTGGTATATAATTTATTGCATAATGTATTTTTAGAAGATGGCCAATTGGATAGATCGATAGAATTATTTTCCCAGGTTTAAAAAAGCGGTAATTTGAGGTTCCGATATGGTTGTGAATAACTTTGACAGTTTTCATGCTATGACAGTCATTTATGCATCAGTTTAGAGCATTATGATTGCACTTTAATTTGGTATATCATTTGTGGCATAATGTGTTCGTCTAAAAAATGGTCAATTTGATGGATCAGTAGAATTATTGTGCTATGTTTAAAAACGCGCTAATTTGAGGTTCCGATATGGTTGCAAATAACTTTGACAGTTTTCATGCTAGGGCATTAGTGTACGCATCATTTTAAAGCATTACAGTTGCACTTTATTTTGGTGTATAATTTGTGGCATAATGAATTTTACAAAAATTGGATAGATCGGTATATTTATTGGTACAGGTTCAAAAATGTTCATGTTATAACAGTCGTTTATATATCTTTTTATTGCATTATAGTTGCCATTTGTTTTGCTATATAATTTATTGCATAATATATTTTTAGAAAATTGCCAATTGGATAGATCGGTAGAATTATTTTCACAGCTTTAAAAAGGCGGTAATTTGAGGTTCCGATATGGTTGCAAATAACATTGACAGTTGTCATGCTATGACAGTCATTTATGCATCATTTTAAAGCATTATGATTGCACTTTAATATGGTATATCACTTGTAGCATAATGTGTGTTTTTACTAATTGGTGAATTTGATAGATCGGTAGAATTATTGTTCTATGTTTAATAAACGAGGTAATCTGAGGTTCCGATATGGTTGCAATTAACTTTGGCAGTTTTCGTGCTAGGACAGTCGTTTATGCACCATTTTAAAGCATTAAAATTGCCATTTGTTTTGGTATATAATTTATTGCATAATGTATTTTTAGAAAATGGCCAATTGGATAGATCGGTAGAATTATTTTCCCAGGTTTAAAAAGGCGGTAATTTGAGGTTCCGATATGGTTGTGAATAACTTTGACAGTTTTCATGCTATGACAGTCATTTATGCATCAGTTTAGAGCATTATGATTGCACTTTAATTTGGTATATCATTTGTGGCATAATGAATTTTTACAAAAATTGGATAGATCGGTATATTTATTGGTACAGGTTTAAAAATGCGGTAATTTAAGGCCACGATATGGTTGCAAATAACTTTTATAGTTTTCATGTTAAAACAGTCGTTTATACATCTTTTTATTGCATTTAGTTGCCATTTGTTTTGGTATATAATTTATTGCATAATGTATTTTTAGAAGATGGCCAATTGGATAGATCGATAGAATAATTTTCCAAGGTTTAAAAAAGCGGTAATTTGAGGTTCCGATATGGTTGTGAATTACTTTGACAGTTTTCATGCTAGGGCATTAGTTTACGCATCATTTTAAAGCATTACAGTTGCACTTTATTTTGGTGTATAATTTGTGGCATAATGAATTTTTACAAAAATTGGATAGATCGGTATATTTATTGGTACAGGTTCAAAAATGCGGTAATTTAAGGCTCCGATATGGTTGCAAATAACTTTTATAGTTTTCATGTTATAACAGTCGTTTATATATCTTTTTATTGCATTATAGTTGCCATTGCTTTGGTATATAATTTATTCCATAATATATTTTTGGAAAATGGCCAATTGGATAGATCGGTAGAATTATTTTCACAGCTTTAAAAACGCGGCAGTTTGAGGTTCCGATATGGCTGCAAATAACTTTGACAGTTTTCACGCTATGACAGTCATTTATGCATCATTTTAAAGCATTATGATTGCACTTTAATATGGTATATCATTTGTAGCATAATGTGTATTTTTACAAATTGGTCAATTTGATAGATCGGTGAATTATTGTTCTATGTTTAATAAACGCAGTAATCTGAGGTTCCGATATGGTTGCAAATTAACTTTGGCAGTTTTCGTGCTAGGACAGTCGTTTATGCACCATTTTAAAGCATTAAAATTGCCATTTGTTTTGGTATATAATTTATTGCATAATGTATTTTAGAAAATGGCCAATTGGATAGATCGGTAGAATTATTTTCCCAGGTTTAAAAAGGCGGTAATTTGAGGTTCCGATATGGTTGTGAATAACTTTGACAGTTTTCATGCTATGACAGTCATTTATGCATCATTTTAAAAGCATTATGATTGGCACTTTAATTTGGTATATCATTTGTGGCACAATGTGTTCGTCTAAAAAATGGTCAATTTGAAGGATCGGTAGAATTATTGTTCTATGTTAAAAACGCGGTAATTTGAGGTTCCGATATGGCTGCAAATAACTTTGACAGTTTTCATGCTAGGGCAATAGTTTATGCATCATTTTAAGCATTACAGTTGCACTTTATTTTGGTGTATAATTTGTGGCATAATGAATTTTTACAAAAGTTGGATAGATCGGTATATTTATTGGTACAGGTTTAAAAATGCGGTAATTCAAGGCTCCGATATGGTTGCAAATAACTTTTATAGTTTTCATGTTATAACAGTCGTTTATATATCTTTTTATTGCATTATAGTTGCCATTTGTTTTGGTATATAATTTATTGCATAATATATTTTTAGAAAATTGCCAATTGGATAGATCGGTAGAATTATTTTCACAGCTTTAAAAAGGCGGTAATTTGAGGTTCCGATATGGTTGCAAATAACATTGACAGTTTTCATGCTATGACAGTCATGTATGCATCATTTTAAAGCATTATGATTGCACTTTAATATGGTATATATTTGTAGCATAATGTGTGTTTTTACAAATTGGTCAATTGATAGAATCGGTAGAATTATTGTTCTATGTTTATAAAAGCAGTAATCTTGAGGTTCCGATATGGTTGCAATTAACTTTGGCAGTTTTTCGTGCTAGGACAGTCGTTATTGCACCATTTTAAAGCATTAAAATTGCCATTGTTTTGGTATATAATTTATTGCATAATGTATTTTAAGAAAATGGCCAATTGGATAGATCGGTAGAATTATTTTCCCAGGTTTAAAAGGCGGTAATTGAGGTTCCGATATGGTTGTGAATAACTTTGACAGTTTTCATGCTATGACAGTCATTTATGCATCAGTTTTAGAGCAGTATGATTGCACTTTAATTTGGTATATCATTTGTGGCATAATGTGTTCGTCTAAAAAATGGTCAATTTGATGGATCGGTAGAATTATGTTCTATGTTTAAAACGCGGTAATTTGAGGTTCCGATATGGTTGCAAATAAACTTTGACAGTTTTCATGCTAGGGCAATAGTTTATGCATCATTTTAAAGCATTACAGTTGCACTTTATTTTGGTGTATAATTTGTGGCATAATGAATTTTTACAAAAGTTGGATAGATCGGTATATTTATTGGTACAGGTTTAAAAATGCGGTAATTCAAGGCTCCGATATGGTTGCAAATAACTTTTATAGTTTTCATGTTATAACAGTCGTTTATATATCTTTTTATTGCATTATAGTTGCCATTTGTTTTGTAATAATTTATTGCATAATATATTTTTAGAAAATGCCAATTGGATAGATCGGTAGAATTATTTTCACAGCTTTAAAAAGGCGGTAATTTGAGGTTCCGATATGGTTGCAAATAACATTGACAGTTTTCATGCTATGACAGTCATTTATGCTTCATTTTAAAGCATTATGATTGCACTTTAATATGGTATATAATTTGTAGCATAAT
>NW_023997230.1:30000-34236 GCF_015586225.1 Lucilia sericata | reverse complement strand
TATACGTTTCATTTTCGTATATACTTCATTATTATTACTGCTTGGGTTTGTTATTATTAATGTTTTAAGGAATAAATTATAAACTGAAGTAACACACATACACACACATACGTATGTATGTACATAAATATCTTTTGGCAGTCAGTTGAAATGAGATTAATGAAATATTTCATTAATATCTTTAGAGTATTAAAAGGGTTTTTGTCATGTTATGGTTAGTTAAATGGTTAATAGCTTTTAAGGACACAAATTTATAATAATTTCATTAAAGATATATTAAATTGAAAACAACATTTGTTCCAAATTATTATTTGCAATACTAAAAGGTACTATCTGGTGCCATTTTCTTCAAGCTTTTCACTTAGTTACTATTTGTAAAACTATGTTCTCTCATTTAATAAGTATTAGTTGATTTGACAATAGGTTAATTATCCATGATATACTAATTTCTTAAAAATACCAAAAAAAAAACTATGTTGTTGACATGACATACATTAATGAATAAGTACGAGCAATTTATATGCTTTCTCTAGTCATTTTCATAAATATTTTATATATGAACAAATATTAAAAAATTTATATTAGTAAAATAAAAGAAAACTACAAAAAATGTCAGTAGCACTTGTTGGTATTGTGGTTTCATTGCATAGTTATGATAAATTATCTGCAACTTCTATAATCTAGAAAAATATACTCTGTTGTGATAAACGACCCAATTGTAACTTTTATGAACAAAGTGTTTTCAATTTAGCATTCAATTGATCATCATACTTACTAGTCTGAAAAACTAAATTTATGAAAATGGAAGCCATCTGCGGAAAGAAGAAAGCAAGCAAAGGGAAAGGAAAAGAAAGGTAGAACTGCGAGAGAAAAGAACAGAAGGGTAAGAGAGGAGGAGAGAGAAGGGGCCGAGGGGAGGGGATAGGAAGGGGAAGAAGAGGGAAAAGAAGAGGGGAAAAGGCAGGAAGGAAGCACAAGAAGGGAGAAAAAGGGGGAGGAAAACAGCAGCAAAGGGAACAGAAACAAAGAAACGACGTAACTACGGAAAACGAACGAACGAACGAACGAACGAACGAACGAACGAACGAACGAACGAAAACGAACAACGAACGAACGAACGAACGAACGAACGAACGAAACGAACGAACGAACGAACGAACGAACAAACGAACGAACTAACGAACGAACGAACGAACGAACGAAACGAACGAACGAACGAACGAACGAACGAACGAACGAACGAAACGAACGAACGAACGAACGAACGAACGAACGAAACGAACGAACGAACGAACGAAGAACAAAACGAACGAACGAACGAACGAACGAACGAACGAACGAACGAACGAAACGAAAACGAACGAACGAACGAACGAACGAACGAACGAACGAACGAACGAACGACGAACGAACGAACGAAACAACGAACGAACGAAAGAAACGAACGAACGAACGAACGAACGAACGAACGAACGAACGAACGAACGAACGAACGAACGAACGAACGAACGAACGAACGAACGAAAACGAACGAACGAACAAACGAACGAACGAACGAACGAACGAACGAAACGAACGAACGAACGAAGAACGAACGAACGAACGAACGAACGAACGAACGAACGAAAAAACGAAGAACGAACGAACGAACGAAACGAACGAGAACGAACGAACGAACGAACGAACGAACGAACGAACGAACGAACGAACGAACGAACGAACGAAAACGAACGAACGAACGAACGAACGAACGAACGAACGAACGAACGAACGAACGAACGAACGAACGAACGAACGAACGAACGAACGAACGAAACGAAAACGAACGAACGAACGAACGAACGAAAACGAACGAACAACGAACGAACGAACGAACGAACGAACGAACGAACGAACGACGAACGAACGAAACGAACGAACGAACGAACGACAACGAACGAACGAACGAACGAACGAACGAAACGAAACGAAAACGAACGAACGAACGAACAAGAACGAACGAACGAACGAACGAACGAACAAGAACGAACGAACGAACGAACGAAAACGAACGAACGAACGAACGAACGAAAACGAAAAACAGAAACGAACGAACGAACGAACGAAGAACGACACGAACGAACGAACGAACAACGAACGAACTAACGAACTACAAGAACTAACGAACAACTAACGAACGAACGATAACGAACTAACGAACATACGAAAGAACGAACTAACTAACGAACTAACTAATAACGAAACTAACTTAACAAACTAAACAACGAACGAACTAACTAAACAACTAACTACTAACGAACTAACGAACTAACTAACAACTAAAACTAACAAACTAACTAACTAACTAAACTAACGAACTAACTAACACTAAACTAACTTAAACTAAAACTAAACTTAACGAACAACTAATAACTACCAATGTATTTTATTTATTATTAATTAAATAAAATTTGAGGATTCTAGTAGAACGATTCTCAATATATTATATTTATGCTAAATTTCATCACGATATTAGTGTTCCTTTATAAATTATGGATATTCAAGTTATTTTCTGAAGTGGACTTTGTATGTGTGTTAGGGTCAATGAGGCCCAATCACTACGAATAATTAGCTCAAAAGCACTTTTCAATGATGCTGGTGTATTGCGACCTGTACCCTGAACACAGGCTTTACATGGACAACCAGACGGACATGGCTAAATCATAAACTGATTTAAAGCCGGTTGGTGTACTTATAGGACGAATATTTTTGTGTACTACAAGCATCAGCACAAAGCCAATATACTCTTCACGATAAAGTGGTGTAGGGTATAATCATAATAAAATTGAAGATATCAATACACAAAATCTACATCTACTTTTCATTTCTATCTACAACGTCGAGTTTCTGAATCCTTTAAGGATAACAAAAAAAATCCAAAAACAAATATTTCAAGTTCAGATTGTTTAAAATGACGTGCTAGAAATATTTTAAAACAATATCTTGATTCAAGAGCACTTAAGCTACTATAATCATGCACTTAAATTCAAAGAAAAAGCTATTTTTTTTTTGCAGACCACTGTTAAAAGTAAGTATGAGAGGTCAACAGTGCGTATGATATATATTTGAGTTAAATATTAAGTATGCGTACTGTACAAAATTTGCAAGAATAACAGCTGTAAAAATTAACATTTTTTTATTTTCCTGCGTTTTCTACTTAAAGAACCACTTGAAACTATTGAACGTATAGATCTATCCAATATAAATAATTGTAAATATAGTCATAGCAATAAAATAATAATATTTGAATCACCTTATATATACAAAATTCCAAATCTCTTATGCAATTATGAATATTTTCTATTATTATTTTATACAAACAACAATATGTATTTCTTTCATTGTTAGGGATTATATATATTTTTTTTGAAAATTTAAGTAGCACAGAAAACTAACCTTACACAAATTGCAACATAAAAAGGTATTAAGTTGTTTATTTGCAAGATTGTTGTTTAAGGGACTAAAAAGAAAATAGAAAGAAAATATTTATATCCCCTCAAGTAATATATACCAATAAAAACCTAAGACAATACAAACCGAATAACCGACCAACCAATAAGGGACAAAGGATATAAAATTATTTAAAACAAGCAAGAGTTCTATAGCGGACTATGTCGAATATTGAATACCCTTCAACATGATTCTTCAAAAAATTAATTCTAAAAAACATACAGACAGAAAGACGGACAGAGAGAAGGATATCGCTAAAACAAATATATTGCAGAAATTACAAACGTAATGACAAACTTACATATATGTATATTTGGAAATTCTATTCATTTTGTCCATTCTGATGAATGAAGCAACTACAACTGATCCCTTATACATACTGTAGGGTTCGCTTAAATCCCAAGAAATATAACAAATTTACATAATATACATAGTTTCTTATACCAGGTGCTATTCACTACTATTTTGCAACTACAATTCACATTCATTAAACATGCCCTACCACATCACTATATCCACAATAAGAAAGAAAGCAAAAAGTAGTCTTAAAATGAAAATCCATAAATGCAGTTTCCTTTTGTTTGGTAAATAACGAAAATTGAAATTTGTTATTAAAAACAGGACAAAACAAATGGCACCTTCCATACAAGAAAAAAATTTAAATATCAGGCATGGAAAACTGAAATCTTAAAATAGTACTAACTTATAACAAAAAGGATGCTTTTTTAAGTTTAACTAGACTATACC
>NW_023997230.1:0-22500 GCF_015586225.1 Lucilia sericata | reverse complement strand
GGGAAAAGGGATAGTAGGTGCTACTATATATTAAGTTATATTTAAAATCCTTTATTTTTGTCTCCTTTAAATGACGCTTAACACCTTTTCATATTTATAACACATTTAACCCGAAAGTGTCATAAACTAACAACTAGTTGAATATCAAAATTATAAGTTCTATTTCAGTTTTTCCCCTTAAGTATGTATGTATGTGTTATATTTACATTTGTTTAGGTGTTTACAAGGAAACGGAAACTACATGCCACATTTTCAATGTGGCCAACTTGAAATGTATACAAACAGACAAATTAGTTTAGGGATTTTTTTGCATTTGCTGTAGTTGTTGTTGTTGTTCCTGCTGAAACTTTGTTGCAATCACACGAAATTAATCTACCGGTTGTTCATGACGCCCGAATAGCAGCAGCAGAACAAAAATGGAAAATAAATTTGGAGTACATTTGAAATTGAATGGCTGAATAGATAGATGACATTGTAATATTACAAAGGTGTTTTCTATAGCATGGCAAAACAAGTTTTAATTTGAAATCAAGGATATGGACGGTTATGAAACAATCAAAAAGGAATTATTGATGTTGATTAGATAATTTTTGTTTTTCAATTTACTTGTTGAATGTCACTTTGATTAGATATTCTATTTGTTTGGAAATAATTAGAAAATTTTGAAATTATTTGAAGTTATTTGATGTCCTTCCAGAATGGGCGGATAATGATGATTTAATCACTGGATTAGCATTAATTATAATCTGACCTCTGAATTTGCCTTATTCATTCCATGGTTAAACATGATATGCTCATGTTAGTTAGTTGCTATAACGATTATCACGATCATGGATCTTCCTCCCAACTTTGTATCCATTAGAGGATATCAGAAGTTTATTTATTCTACGAAGTTTAGAAACTCTGTACTCTTTCGGCTAGTTTGCTATCAAAGAAAGATAAAACTTAAAGTAAGACCGACCAGAGAAACAATTGATTTCCAGTTTAGGTCTTATTACAGTAAAGTCAGAGAATCATAAACAGTAATCCATAATCAGGGTAGAGTTATTACTTCTTAGAACGAATGAAGATTAATTCATCAATTTCTTGGTTTTCAGTTAAGCAAGGTCTTGTCAGCTTTTCAGACCGGCTGCGACTGTAATTCAGTATAACTTCACGATGGTTATGGCAAGTGAAGGAACTTCTTTACCACTTGAAGGCGATAAAAGTGTAAGTTTGATCTAGATAAATGCTTATAGAAGAATTATTTATATGAAGAACTATTAATTTTTAGTTATGGTCAGTATCAGAGAGATAGTAATTGTAAAAGGTAATAACTATGACGACACACGACATCTATGGATTCAAGAGCATGGTTGATTGATAGGTTATCAAGTACCGTTTCGAAAATATCACATTACTCTTCAGCTGCTACAGATTGGAGCCTTGAGATAACTCAGTAGGTCATTAAGTCTAGAACCTGATAACTCCTCAATGATACACTATAACTCCTCAATGATACTTGGGGGAGAATGTTATATTGTTGGCTTGGGCGGGGCTTACGGAGCGATGGTGAAAGACTGTTTGTTCTTTTCTCTGCCATTTCAACTGCGACAGTAGTATTATTGAAAGTTGAAAAAAATGTCCTTACAGGACAATCAAAATGTTAATATTACAGAGCATCGCATGTAATGAACACTTATTGTGCAACTTTTGTAGGAATAACAATGTAAAGGTTTGTTGAAAGTGGAAAAATGGTAGAGGTTTGTTGAAAGTGGAAAAAATGTCCTTACAGGACAATCAAAAAGTTAGTATTAGAGAGCATTGCATGTAAAGAACACTTACTATGCAACTTTCGTAGGAATAAGACCTTCGAGAGAGGACTGATATATATTGAGGAAATTTGTATGTGAAACTAATTCCACGGTTGTCCTTTTTAACGACAGGATAAGCTAAAGTGATTCCTTAAAAACACAAAGGTGGAAATGTTTTACATAACGGACACCGGACCATGTAGAAACACTTTGCTTGAGTACTTGAGCTATCTACTCTTTAGCAAAAGACAAGTTTTTCTATTCTTGGCAATAATGGTATGAACAGAGTAAATCCTGAACATGCCCTGGGAAATGTGTTGATGTCAACTCATATTTAGGTTCATATTTATTCCTCTGAGCTTCTCTGTTATCTTAAAGCCAAAATCATCCCGATATATAGATTTAATCGTGTATAAAGTTTTTAAATCATCACGATTTGAGTTCAACTACTACGACCACGTGAACATCGAAGGACACTCTCTGGCACTAGACAAAGTCCGAAATTCTGTACTGTGCACGGCCGGTTTCCGTGCTACTCTGGCTAAGCCGTTGGTCATATGACTCCCTCAGTTTGTAGTCCCCGCATACTGGAGGTACTGGTATCATCTTTTTCTTTAGGATTGCAATAATATCAAGGAGACGCCAGTTCATCAAGATGAGGGTTTTCTAAAAGAACTATCAACATTCTTGGATCCTTTTCGGTCATTATAAAAGTCTGCTTAGACCAGATGGTCCACTACATATAACCATCAGATGTACATCCATCATTAATCAATCTAATATACAACTCTTTCACCCTTCACATCATAGCGTAAAACATCGGAAATAGCTCAATTGGGGTATATGAGAGGTTGAGCTTCGCATACCCATGATTAATTATTTCCTATGTACTAAAGTGGAGGCCTTTCACCAAGATAACATGTTTCAGGGGTGAGGGTTTCTGACAGAACTTGGATCTTACGTTCTTGGATCTTATTACGGCACAATAAAAGTCTGCTTAGATTGCATCCGCCAATAGGTTTTCTCTCTAAAATCTAAGAGTATGATTTTCTGATCATTTTAGTCATTGGGACTCTTTAGTTCACTATATTTTTCGTACTTTACATCAATGGTCGTTTGTCTTTAAAAACACTTCCTCTTTCTGTATCCCAGCTGCGTCTGAATCTAGAGCTTTAACCACAGGCAGTCCATATTTTGAAGTGCTTGAATTTTTACAGAATGGAAACTACTGCTCCTAGTATTATTATTATTGCTAGTGTTCACTCATTTTTGTAGAAGTTTAATATGTTGCAACTATGGCTACGAAGGTATTCATTTGGATTTCACATGTTAAGGTGCACTTTTCCTTAATCTTGTGAATGTCGACTCCATAAATTGGTTAGTTCAATATTCTATAACATCACCCTCTGGGGCATGTTTCCTTGATGAAAGACCCTCATCTTGGTGTATTGCAATCGCGGGGTAAAGAGGTGATAGCAGTACCTCTAGTCTGCCGGGACTTTAAACTGATGATGTCATTTCACTCCTCGTCTAGTCCTTGGAATGATTTGACATGAGGTCTAACCAGAGAACCACATAATCTGGTACTACGAGTGGCTATTTAACGGGATAAGTTCGGTGCTGTTGCCGAATGACAACAGATATTCCACAGGGGAGTGACTGTGGGAGTAAGCTTTGAAAATGAGTTGGTGTTCACTGTATATGATACAGGATGAATATAGGGGTATACGGGCCTCACTAGAGTAAGTGTGCCGGATGTTATTCTCTATTGAGTGTGTCGGATGTGCTGGGTTGAATGGTGATGGATGAAAGGTATCTTAATACAAGTGATACCACTGAATTTTTCTTCCTTGTCCAGGTATGTTCAGACTAAAGTCTGTTCAGAAGTACCACAGTGTGTCGCTGTGAGTAAGAACAAAGTCTCGGCTTATTTGATGGATTCGTACTTTGGTCTAACGGTTACGTCTCTAGCTGCCAACTTAACAGATGCCATCCCATCTGCGTGGTTGCAAACGGAAGTGATATTTTTGCATCTCGGAAGTTAAGCAACGGGACAGCAATGATCAGAGATTAGATAGCTCAAGTACTTGAGCAAAGTGCACGTATACTGGACCGGAACTTCCTTATACGTAAATTGTCACCTGTGTGGCACAATGGTGGGTTGTCACAAAATCTCACCCAGCGGGTCGAAGTTAAGCAACGGGAAAGAAATTAGATAGCTCAAGTACTTGAGCAAAGTGCACGTATACTGGACCGGAACTTCCTTATACGTAAATTGTCACCTGTGTGGCACAATGGTGGGTTGTCACAAAATCTCACCCAGTGGGTCGACCACTGTGAAATAGGCCAATACGACAGGTGTTCACGTAAAGCACTTCGACATTAATTCCATAACATCACTATAGTTGATCTGTTGTGTGAAAACGAGAAGAATAGTTCTTGGATTGATATTGAGTATACTAGATGTTGTAGTACGGATTTAGCTAACCACACAAGCCATGTTTTAAAAATTACTAAAAATCCGAAATTATGCATTATAATGATTTCATACCACTGACCAACAATTCTCCTCCCCCCACTTCTATCACATTTACTTCAAATTATCTCCATTCCTATGATGTAATTCTATTTAGCATAAATTGGAAAAAATGCTTATAAATACAATCATTCGCAGTAAAACACGCCCAGCCTAATTGTTGGTTTATTTAAATTTAAGTCTATACCTTATGGTGACCATTAAAAAAAATATATATGTATGTATGTGGTGGTCAAAAATTTTTCCCCACACAACTTTGCAAACATTTATTATTGGTTTCTGGTCGAATATACATTTTTTTCCAGCAGGCTTTTTGGTTTTTGGCTTCATTTTCAATTCGGTTTATGTTTAATGTGGGCTTTGGCTTTGTTTTTCCAAAGTTGCATTGTTTGTTCCTAGATGTATGTATGTACGAACGAACGTACGTGTGTGAATGAATGTGCCTGCATGTTGCAGTTGGATGGTAGGCAATTATAATGTTTGCATTTGGTAGTAATTAGGGATGTGTTTAATAGATTATGGGGATTGAAAACAAAATTGAATAGTAAAGTAGTGGTTGGGTTAAGTGGGCCAAAACCCAAAACCTTATCCCTTCTAACGAAACATATGTATATTTAGATGTTGGAAACCGAAAAATTAATAAAAGCAAATTTATGAAGCATAAAAGTCGATTAGAGATTACGTTATGAAAATTTGTTGTTTACCATGGACCATATATTAATATTGGGATTTTTTTGTATGTTAAAGGTTGAGGTTTTAAGTAGAGAATATTTGGGGAGAAGTCGAGGTTTCACTGATTCATTCATATTAGTTATTGCTTTTTGTAGATTTGTCTTTCAATACGGACGGACGGACATGGGTAAATCGATTTCGCTGTGTATACAAATCCAATATGTATTCATTCTGAATGGGAAACTTTAAGACTTTACAAACTCATACTCTTGCTTGAGATTCCTCTTCCATTTCCTGTAGTAAACCAAACACTTAATTCAAAACTAATAAAATTTTCCACAAATTGCCAAAAATCGTATTTAAATAATTTTTATTTTAATATTTTTTAATTACTTCATTTCTGCAATTTTCCCTTTAAAATACACCAACAATTTTCTTAAGTTTAAATTTTTCCCAAGAACTGTTCATACTTTATGTCTTATGCTTTATCTTTTTGACCCTTTTTCTGTGGCCAAAAGTGGGTATTCTGTTCTACCAAATAAACAAATAAAACAGCAAAATGAAAAGGAACACATTATAAACTGCATTAATTGCATTTAACACATAAATTATTGGTCTATGTTTTGTTATAGTCCTTCCTTTATACAGCATTCCTTTAACATACAACAATATTTCTCGCTGTTAGTGTTCTCTAAGGATTTGACTGTTGGTAGCTAGAGTTGGTGGTGTTGGTTGGGCACATTTATTTTCTTAATTTCTTTTTAATTTCCCTAGAATCTTTTTTTTTTTTGTGCGTTTTTTTCGGTTGTCAACAAGAGAGTTATTTAAAACATCATTAATCTTTAAAAGGGAATAAAATAAAGCTAAAGTAAGCTACATTAAAAAGGGAAGTTAAAGAAGGGAGCAAATACATATGTTAAAGATTTTTTATTAAAATTTGGAATTTTAGTAGAAATTTAAAAAAAATAGCTAATTTATCGCTTTAATTGCTGCACATATTGTAATGGCATGTATACTTTATATTTAATTCAAATATTATTCATACGTACTGTAGGGCTCTCATACCAATAACTGATAAATTTATATACGCACTGTATACGTAATGATCAATACAATTCTACATTATTCATACAACTAGGGTGCCAAAATTGTGACAAATGACAAAACACTTATTTTAACCGATAGAATATCTACTGGTTAATCGATAACCGGAGGTTTAGTTAACGGTGCTAAAAGTAAGTTTGAAATTGATGGTTTCTTGTTCTATCTCATTAATAGACCGGACGATATTAACCCTCAGTGTGTAGATCGTTTCTTCATTATTTGCATAGCAACTCTCCCTTTCGGCATAAATTGTATAATGGGAGCAAATTGCCGTTCGCCGAGACTTCTAAATATCTCTAAAACGGTTCCTAACAGAATTTCCGAAATTCCTAAGCAAAACAATGTTAAGATTGTTTAAGCAGCGTTAGGCGATGTGCAATTGAAATGCTTCAAAAAATTTTATGTTATGGCTCTGCAGCGTTCGAGTTGGTAAATTTTTGAAATTTTCAAAAAATTTCACATGAAAAAAATTTCCTATGAAAATTTAAATTTTCTAACAATTTTCAATAAAAAGGGAAATTTTCCAAAAATTTCCTATAAAAAGGGAAATTTTTTTATAAAAAGGGAAATTTTCCAAAATTTTTTACAAAAACAGAATTTTTCAAAAACTAGTTAGTTAGTTTTTGGAAATTTTCCAAAAATTTTCTATAAAAACGGAAATTTTTCAAAAATTTTCTGTAAAAAGGGGAAATTAAAAAAACATATTTTTAGAAAAAGTTAGTTAGTTAGTTAGTTAGTTAGTTAGTTAGTTAGTTAGTTAGTTAGTTAGTTAGTTAGTTAGTTAGTTAGTTAGTTCGTTAGTTAGTAGTTAGTTAGTTAGTTAGTTCGTTAGTTAGTTAGTAGTTAGTTAGTTAGTTAGTTAGTTAGTAGTAGTTAGTTAGTTAGTTAGTTTAGTTAGTTAGTTAGTTAGTTAGTTAGGTAGTAGTTAGTTCGTTAGTTAGTTAGTTAGTAGTTAGTTAGTAGTTAGTAGTTAGTAGTTAGTTTAGTTAGTTAGTTAGTTAGTTAGTTAGTTAGTTAGTTAGTTAGTTAGTTAGTTAGTTAGTAGTTAGTTAGTAGTTAGTAGTTAGTTAGTTAGTTAGTTAGTTAGTTAGTTAGTAGTTAGTTAGTTAGTTAGTTAGTTAGTTAGTTTAGTTAGTTAGTTAGTTAGTTAGTAGTTAGTTAGTTAGTTAGTTAGTTAGTTAGTTAGTAGTTAGTTAGTTAGTTAGTTAGTTAGTTAGTTAGTTAGTTAGTTAGTTAGTTAGTTAGTTAGTTAGTTAGTTAGTTAGTTAGTTAGTTAGTTAGTAGTTAGTTAGTAGTTAGTTAGTTAGTTAGTTAGTTAGTTAGTTAGTTAGTTAGTTAGTTAGTAGTTAGTTAGTTAGTTAGTTAGTCTAGTTAGTTAGTTTAGTTAGTAGTTAGTTAGTTAGTAGTTAGTTAGTTAGTTAGTTAGTTAGTTAGTAGTTAGTTAGTTAGTTAGTTTAGTTAGTTAGTTAGTTAGTTAGTTAGTTAGTTAGTTAGTTAGTTAGTTAGTTAGTTAGTTAGTTAGTTAGTTAGTTAGTTAGTTAGTTAGTTAGTTAGTTAGTTAGTTAGTTAGTAGTTAGTTAGTTAGTTAGTTAGTTAGTTAGTTAGTTAGTTAGTTAGTTAGTTAGTTAGTTAGTTAGTAGTTAGTTAGTTAGTTAGTTAGTTAGTTAGTTAGTTAGTTAGTTAGTTAGTTAGTTAGTTAGTTAGTTAGTTAGTTAGTTAGTTAGTTAGTTAGTTAGTTAGTTAGTTAGTTAGTTAGTTAGTTAGTTAGTTAGTTAGTTAGTTAGTTAGTTAGTTAGTAGTTAGTTAGTTAGTTAGTTAGTTAGTTAGTTAGTTAGTTAGTTAGTTAGTTAGTTAGTTAGTTAGTTAGTTAGTTAGTTAGTTAGTTAGTAGTTAGTTAGTTAGTTAGTTAGTTAGTTAGTTAGTTAGTTAGTTAGTTAGTTAGTTAGTTAGTTAGTTAGTTAGTTAGTTAGTTAGTTAGTTAGTTAGTTAGTAGTTAGTTAGTTAGTTAGTTAGTTAGTTAGTTAGTTAGTTAGTTAGTTAGTTAGTTAGTTAGTTAGTTAGTTAGTTAGTTAGTTAGTTAGTTAGTTAGTTAGTTAGTTAGTTAGTTAGTTAGTTAGTTAGTTAGTTAGTTAGTTAGTTAGTTAGTTAGTTAGTTAGTTAGTAGTTAGTTAGTTAGTTAGTTAGTTAGTTAGTTAGTTAGTTAGTTAGTTAGTTAGTAGTTAGTTAGTTAGTTAGTTAGTTAGTTAGTTAGTTAGTTAGTTAGTTAGTTAGTTAGTTAGTAGTTAGTTAGTTAGTTAGTTAGTTAGTTAGTTAGTTAGTTAGTTAGTTAGTTAGTTAGTTAGTTAGTTAGTTAGTTAGTTAGTTAGTTAGTTAGTTAGTTAGTAGTTAGTTAGTTAGTTAGTTAGTTAGTTAGTTAGTTAGTTAGTTAGTTAGTTAGTTAGTTAGTTAGTTAGTAGTTAGTTAGTTAGTTAGTTAGTTAGTTAGTTAGTTAGTTAGTTAGTTAGTTAGTTAGTTAGTTAGTTAGTTAGTTAGTTAGTTAGTTAGTTAGTTAGTTAGTTAGTTAGTTAGTTAGTTAGTTAGTTAGTTAGTTAGTTAGTTAGTTAGTAGTTAGTTAGTTAGTTAGTTAGTTAGTTAGTTAGTTAGTTAGTTAGTTAGTTAGTTAGTTAGTTAGTTAGTTAGTTAGTTAGTTAGTTAGTAGTTAGTTAGTAGTTAGTTAGTTAGTTAGTTAGTAGTAGTTAGTTAGTTAGTTAGTTAGTTAGTTAGTTAGTTAGTTAGTTAGTGTCTGTCTGATGTCTTTTCCTTTACACTGACCACACATTCCTCTTCTTTTTAAACAAATTTTTCAATTTTTCTACATTTAATACAGTCCATTTCCTTATAGACTCAACAAAAAACGTTTGCATATTTTGTCTGATTTTCAAGTATAAATCATTTTCTTTTAACAGCTTTATCAACACCAACACCATCATTGTCGTCGACTCCACAACCTATACAAACACAACCAAAATTTACGACTAAAGGTATGTTGCATATAAACGTGCAACAAACTCGCACACATACACTTACTCATTTAGCAACTTTCAACGTAGTGCCGTTAAACCAACAGGAGTTAAAAACGTTGTTGGCCAACTTAAATATATGCTAAGTAAAATACATTTATTTATAAGTATGTGAGCGGGGGTGTTATGGAAGAGTAGAAAAAAATTAATAAATTTTGTAGGAAAAAAATAAAATTATGTAAATTTTACTCTAAAGACGACACACACACACATGTTTCAACTCAACTACTATGTTGCGTTTTTGCAGTTACATACAGAAATGAAAACTTCGTGAAAAAAATACGCGAAAATCTGTAAAAATATATGTGCAATAAACAAACTATATGGTGGTGCTCTTACGCCAATGTTAAATGTATGTAAATGGATTTTCTGTTCCGAAAATAAACATATACATACATACTTATATGTATACACATACACTTATGTATGTGTATACATATTTTAGAGTATTTCTATAGTTTTGTAGGTATGAACAGCAATGACATTTTGTTTAAACACTAGAACACTTTAAATAGGTCAGTATACTTAATCTAAGATAAAGTTGGTGACAAAGGTCAAAGGAACAAAGCAAATGATGAATTAATCAATACTCTTCAAATTTGAAGATTTTCTTTCTATTAAAAAAAAAAAAAATTCCGAAAATTTTCTGTTAAAAAGAGAAAATTTTCTATTAAAAAGAGAAAATTTCCTAAAATTTTCTATTAAAAAGAGAAAATTTCCGAAAATTTTCTATAAAAAGAGAAAATTTCCGAAAATTTTCTATAAAAAGAGAAAATTTCCGAAAATTTTCTATAAAAAGAGAAAATTTCCGAAAATTTTCTATAAAAAGAGAAAATTTCCGAAAATTTTCTATAAAAAGAGAAAATTTCCGAAAATTTTCTATAAAAAGAGAAATTTTCCGAAAATTTTCTATAAAAAGAGAAATTTTCCGAAAATTATCTATAAAAAGAGAAATTTTCCGAAAATTTTCTAAAAGAAAAAGAATTTTCCGAAAATTATCTATAAAAAGAGAAATTTTCCGAAAATCTTCTATAAAAAGAGAAATTTTCCGAAAATTTTCTATAAAAAGAGAAATTTTCTGAAAATTTTCTATAAAAAGAGAAATTTTCCGAAAATTTTCTATAAAAAGAGAAATTTTCTGAAAATTTTCTATAAAAAGAGAAATTTTCCGAAAATTTTCTATAAAAAGAGAAATTTTCTGAAAATTTTCTACAAAAATAGAAATTTTCTGAAAATTCTCTACAAAAAATAGAAATTTTCTACAAAAAAGTGAAATTTTCTGAAAATTTTCTACAAAAAAGAGAAATTTTCTGAAAAATTTCTACAAAAAAGGAAATTTTCCAACAATTTTTTACAAAAAGGAAATTATCCAAAAAATTTTTACAAACATTTTTTTTAAAAAGGAAATTATCCAAAAATTTTTTATAAAAAGGGAAACTTTCCGAAAATTTTCTATAAAAAGAGAAACTTTCCGAAAATTTTCTATAAAAAGGGAAATTTTCTTAAAATTTCCAATAAAAAGGAAATTTTCCTAAAATTTCCTATAAAAAAGGAAATTATTTTTTTAAATTTCCTATAAAAAAGGAAAATTTCCTATAAAAAAGGAAAATTTCCTAGAATTTCCTATAAAAAAAGGAAATTTCCTAAAATTTCCTATAAAAAAGGAAATTTAAAAAAAAAATTTATAAAAAATAGAAAATTTCCGAAAATTTTTGTAAAAGGGGAAATTTTAAAAGAACTTTCCACCCACGAAAATAGCGTTTTTTCCATGTTTCTACATGCATGTGGCTGTTGTTGCCTGAATAACGAAGCTTTGTTGCTTGGTTACCCTTCTGTCTATGTGACTGACTGCCAGCTTACAGGCTTTTGCATGGCTGAATGTTGGATGCTTTGTTGTTGCTGTTGTTGTTATTGTTGGTGGCAGTTGTTGCTGCTACTGTTGTGTTGTAGTTATTGTATGTATAATGTTGTTTAGCACTGCATAAATTAAGAAGTTGCTTTCCACTGCGATGAGTGCTTAAAATGCATTATTTACACAGCAATAAAGCGTAAAAATCAACCTACAGAATTTAATTGTAGCAAAAACCAAAACAAATATGTATACCAAACTATGCGAGCCATGTTATGAGAAAAATAAAATTATAATAATAATAGTACTGGAGGAAAAAAACTAAAACAATAAATGACGATATTTGTTGTTTTTTTTTTTTTTTAAGAACGTTGAAGGGAAAATGTTGGAAAAAATATTAAAATACTACTTTAAATTAGAATTTAATAAATATTATTTGGTGTAGTAAGTTTTCGAGTAGAAATAACATTTTGTTGAAGTTGCTTAATAAAATTGTTAATTGTGGAAATTATTAAAGGGTTGAACTTTTAAATGTTACTTAATTTAAAGTACGTCGAAGTGAATTTTAGTTGGAAATGTTCAGTGAAGGTTATGGCATATTAGATATTTATTTAAACTAAAAATTTTCAAATATTTTCTTATAGAAAATGTAACTTCTTAATGGAAAATATTCATTCAATTTTCTTCTCATTGAAATTGTTTAAGGCCTGTCATACAAAAATCTCCCTTGAAATTCGATTTCATTTATCAAGGACAAAGAAATTTTTTTATATCGTTTTTAATTTAAAAACATAAAAAAGTCCCTTTTTTAAAAAAACTTGTAGTCTTTATTTTTATCTTTTCAAGTTGCGTTTTAATTACAAATACACACTTCAAAGGAATTTATAGGAATACACACCAACAAACCATAAAGAAATACAACACTTGACAATAACGCCTGCCGGAAATGGTCCTTCGTCTTGTACTTGTACAGCAAGAGTTGTTATTAAAAAAGAAAAAAAAATCCTTAAAGAAATTGTTCTTCAATATGATTTAAATGCTTTTTACTTTTTTTTGTATTCATTTATTTATATCCTTACAACAGTTTCTTATTCAACTACTTTGATTGTGAATAAAGTAAAAGAATCATGTAATTTATTTATTTTTTTGTTTGTTTCCCCTTTTATAATACAGACACAAGTTGCTTAATGGCATTTTTTTTTTTTGTTTGTGCCCAGTAGACAAATGTTGCCATAGCCAAACTTAATTACATGCTGCTTGTTGTCTTGAAGAAATTAAAAAAAAAAAGTTATATAAAATACAATTCATCATTTTACTTATTTCCTTATTTTCTTTAAAAGAAAATTAAACGTTTTTTGGAGTTGTTAAACAGCACTAAATAGAAACAGTTTTCTTCAAGCAATAGACACTGAAGTTATTTGCAACTTAAATGGTTAAACACAATCTAACACAAAACTACACCAGAAATGAATTACAACTGAACTAGAACTTAACTAGAACTGAATTAGAATTGAACTAGAACTGAACTAGAACTGAACTAGAACTGAACTAGAACTGAACTAGAACTGAACTAGAACTGAACTAGAACTGAACTAGAACTGAACTAGAACTGAACTAGAACTGAACTAGAACTGAACTAGAACTGAACTAGAACTGAACTAGAACTGAACTAGAACTGAACTAGAACTGAACTAGAACTGAACTAGAACTGAACTAGAACTGAACTAGAACTGAACTAGAACTGAACTAGAACTGAACTAGAACTGAACTAGAACTGAACTAGAACTGAACTAGAACTGAACTAGAACTGAACTAGAACTGAACTAGAACTGAACTAGAACTGAACTAGAACTGAACTAGAACTGAACTAGAACTGAACTAGAACTGAACTAGAACTGAACTAGAACTGAACTAGAACTGAACTAGAACTGAACTAGAACTGAACTAGAACTGAACTAGAACTGAACTAGAACTGAACTAGAACTGAACTAGAACTGAACTAGAACTGAACTAGAACTGAACTAGAACTGAACTAGAACTGAACTAGAACTGAACTAGAACTGAACTAGAACTGAACTAGAACTGAACTAGAACTGAACTAGAACTGAACTAGAACTGAACTAGAACTGAACTAGAACTGAACTAGAAACTGAACTAGAACTGAACTAGAACTGAACTAGAACTGAACTAGAACTGAACTAGAACTGAACTAGAACTGAACTAGAACTGAACTAGAACTGAACTAGAACTGAACTAGAACTGAACTAGAACTGAACTAGAACTGAACTAGAACTGAACTAGAACTGAACTAGAACTGAACTAGAACTGAACTAGAACTGAACTAGAACTGAACTAGAACTGAACTAGAACTGAACTAGAACTGAACTAGAACTGAACTAGAACTGAACTAGAACTGAACTAGAACTGAACTAGAACTGAACTAGAACTGAACTAGAACTGAACTAGAACTGAACTAGAACTGAACTAGAACTGAACTAGAACTGAACTAGAACTGAACTAGAACTGAACTAGAACTGAACTAGAACTGAACTAGAACTGAACTAGAACTGAACTAGAACTGAACTAGAACTGAACTAGAACTGAACTAGAACTGAACTAGAACTGAACTAGAACTGAACTAGAACTGAACTAGAACTGAACTAGAACTGAACTAGAACTGAACTAGAACTGAACTAGAACTGAACTAGAACTGAACTAGAACTGAACTAGAACTGAACTAGAACTAGAACTGACAGACTGAACTAGAACTGAACTAGAACTGAACTAGAACTGAACTAGAACTGAACTAGAACTGAACTAGAACTGAACTAGAACTGAACTAGAACTGAACTAGAACTGAACTAGAACTGAACTAGAACTGAACTAGAACTGACTAGAACTGAACTAGAACTGAACTAGAACTGCAAACTAGAACTGAACTAGAACGGAACTAGAACTGAAACTAGAACTGAACTAGAACTGAACTAGAACTGAACTAGACTGACTAGAACTGAACTAGAACTGAACTAGAACTTGAACTAGAACTGAAGAACTAGAACTGAACTAGAACTGAACTAGAACTGAACTAGAACTGAACTAGAACTGAACTAGAACTGAACTAGAACTGAAACTAGAACGGAACTAGAACTGAACTAGAACTGAACTAGACTGAACTAGAACTGAACTAGAACTGAACTAGAACTGAACTAGAACTGAACTAGAACTGAACTAGAACTGAACTAGGACTGAACTAGAACTGAACTAGAACGAACTAGAACTGAACTAGAAACTGAAACTAGAACTGAACTAGAACTGAACTAGAACTGAACTAGAACTAGAATCTGAACTAGACTGAACTACGAACTGGAACTAGAAACTGAACTAGAAACTGAAACTAGAACTGAACTAGAACTCTGAACTAGAAACTGAACTAGAACTGAACTAGAACTGAACTAGAACTGAACTAGAACTGAACTAGAACTGAACTAGAACTGACACTAGAACTGAACTAGAACTCGAACTAGACTGAAACTAGAACTGAATCTAGAACTGAAACTAGAACTGAACTAGAACTGACCTAGAAACTGAACTAGAACTGAACTAGAACTTAACTAGAACTGACTAGAACTGAACTAGAACTGTAACTAGAACGAACTAGAACTGAACTAGCAATGAACTAGAACTGAACTAGAACTGAACTAGACTGAACTAGACTACTGAAACTAGAAACTGAACTAGCAAACTGACTAGAACTGAACTAGAACTGAACTAGAACGGAAACTAGAACTGAACTAGAACTGAACTAGAAACTGAACTATACTGACTAGACTGAACTAGAACTGAACTAGAACTGAACTAGAACTGAACTAGAACTGACTAGAACTGAACTAGAACTGAAACTAGAACTGAACTAGAACTGAACTAGAACTGCAACTGAACTGAACTAGAACTGAACTAGAACTGAACTAGAACTGAACTAGAACTGAACTAGAACTGAACTAGAACTGAACTAGAACTGAACTAGAACTGAACTAGAACTGAACTAGAACTGAACTAGAACTAGAACTAACTAGAACTGAACTGAGTGGAACTGAATTAGAACTGAACTAGTTCTGAAATGTCAAGTAAGTAAAATAGTTTATGTTACTTTGGTACTATGTAATAAAAATGATATTATTGAACAAATTTGCATAATTTTTTCGTATAATTTACACCTTAATTGTTGTTTAAATGTAAGTTATTTAAATGACCGATTAAACGAAAAATATCATTAAAATAATCACCGAAACAAAATAAAATGCATAAATAAAAAAAGTCGAGAGACGAAAATAAAATGTCAAAATCATTTTTGTTTAACCAGTTTAAATGTTAATGTTTAACAAATGTCATCAACATGTCATGTAAGGGTAAACCCTTTTTTACATGTACGCACTCACACACAGACTACAAGCCGAATTTTAATTCATGTATACACATGTGTAAGTGTAAATATGTTTGTATACATTGTTGTGTATATTTTTGCATGTCCTTTTACTTATTTAAACATTTATTTATCAAAAAAGTAAAAAAAAAAACAATCGCCTGAGTTCGCAATACAGACACAGGAGGATTTACTTCTTCAACGTGTCCATAAATTATTGCATTTCCTCAGTGTATGAGTGTTGTGTAGTGACTTAAACTTTCCAGCTGTTTCACAAGGAGTTCAGTGTGTTTTTTTCAGACAGTATTTGCCTTGAATGGCCAAGTTATTAGTTCAGTCGAATTAATTTTTTGGCATTTCTGAACGCTTAAGTAATCTTAAGTAATCTAAAGAAGAAAGTGGTTGTTGGACCATCAGAAGCAATCTATTTTAGAATCAATTATCCATTTTGAAACGAATCTATTGACAAATTCACTTCCTCCTACGACAAGCTCAAGCTTTGTTAGCTGGTGGCAAAGTTTTTATTTTAAAAGGAGGTAAACCACCCCGAACTGTAGGGCATGACTAAACTTCTGTATGTGTGTATATATGTAAGTAGAAAAACACAAAATACTGTCATGTTGTAGGCCTTCCTGTAATATTGATTTAAAGTGATAAATGGACAATTAATGAAATCGGTTTTTTGTTTGGTTTTTATGTGTGCAATCACACATAATTTTTGCTGAATTTTAATTATTTAACTTTTGGTATTTTATTTAAAATTGCATACGATTTTTTGTCCCAAAAAAGTCAAACAACATAATTACCCAGCAAAAACTCAGTAATGGGTTGTACTTCCATAACCACTTACTTTTCAATGACTACTACTTACCGTCTACATTACTTAGAAATACTCTATTAATGACTTTCTTATAATCTGATATAGAAGTACTTTATTTTCGGCTTTGTCATTTTGTTTGCACATTTTATTTAATTGCGTTTTAAGAATTGTGTTTTACAAAAAATAAAACAAGATTAGTTTTGTTTGTGAAAACCATTATTTGACGCGCAATAAAATAGCTAAGCAGTGGTGCAGTGTGTAGAACATTTGACTAACAAACCGAAGTCCCTGGTTCGTATTCTAGCTGGCTCTTTTTATTATTAAAAAAAAAACAACTTACTCAACAACTGTTTTGTAAGAGAAATTGCAAGTACTTCTTTAACTCCCTATTTGTAAGCGTGCGTAGAAGTACTTGCCTCCAATGACATTATAAAAATATAAATTTTGAACATTTCTTATAACAAGTGAAATTTTTGAGATTATTTTCCATAAAAAAACTGTAATTTTTGAAATTTTCCGAAAATTTTTCTATTAAAATAGAAATTTTCCAAGAAATTTTCTATTAAAATAGAAATTTTCCAAGAAATTTTCTATTAAAATAGAAATTTTCCAAGAAATTTTCTATTAAAATAGAAATTTTCCAAAAAATTTTCTATAAAAATAGAAATTTTACAAAAAATTTTTTATAAAAATAGACATTTTCCAAAAAATTTCTATAAAAATAGAAATTTTCCAAAAAATTTTCTATAAAAATAAAAATTTTCCAAAAAATTTTCTATAAAAATAGAAATTTTCCAAAAAATTTTCTATAAAAATAGAAATTTTCCAAAAAATTTTCTATAAAAATAAAAAATTTTCCAAAAAATATTCTATAAAAATAGAAATTTTCCAAAAAATATTCTATAAAAATAGAAATTTACCAAAAATTTTTATAAAAAAATAAATTTTCCGAAAATTTTCTATAAAAAGATAAATTTTCCGAAAATTTTCTATAAAAAGATAAATTTTCCGAAAATTTTCTATAAAAAGAGAAATTTTCCGAAAATTTTCTATAAAAAGAGAAATTTTCCGAAAATTTTCTATAAAAAGAGAAATTTTCCGAAAATTATTCTATAAAAAGAGAAATTTTCCGAAAATTATCTATAAAAAGAGAAATTTTCCGAAAATTTTCTATAAAAAGAGAAATTTTCCGAAAATTATAAAAGAGAATTTTCCGAAAATTTTCTATAAAAAGAGAAATTTTCCGAAAATTTTCTATAAAAAGAGAAATTTTCCGAAAATTTTCTATAAAAAGAGAAATTTTCCGAAAATTTTCTATAAAAAGATAAATTTTCCGAAAATTTTCTATAAAAAGGGAAATTTTCCGAAAATTATCTATATAAAGAGAAATTTCCCGAAAATTTTCTATAAAAAAGAGAAATTTTCGGAAAATTTTCTATAAAAAAGAGAAATTTCCGGAAAATTTTCTATAAAAAAAGAGAAATTTTCGGAAAATGTTCTATAAAAAAGAGAAATTTTCGGAAAATTTTCTATAAAAATTAGAAATTTTCCGAAAATTTTCTATAAAAATGGAAATTTTCCAAAAATTTTCTATTAAAAGAAACGTTTTCCAAAGATTTTCTATAAAAAGAAAAGTTTTCCGAAAATTTTCTATAAAAAGAGAAGTTTTCCGAAAATTTTCTATAAAAAGAGAAGTTTTCCGAAAATTTTCTATAAAAAGAGAAGTTTTCCGAAAATTTTCATAAAAAGAGAAGTTTTCCGAAAATTTTCTATAAAAAGAGAAGTTTTTCCGAAAATTTTCTATAAAAAAGAGAAATTTTGCGAAAATTTTCTATAAAAAAAAAGAAATTTTCCGAAAATTTTCTATAAAAAAGAGAAAATTTCCCAAAATTGTCTATAAAAAGGAGAAATTTTCCCAAAATTGTCTATAAAAAGGAGAAAATTTTCTATAAAAAAGAGAAATTTTCCGAAAATTTTCAATAAAAAGACAAATTTTCCGAAAATTTTCCATAAAAAGAGAAATTTTCCGAAAATTTTCCATAAAAAGAGAAATTTTCCGAAAATTTTCCATAAAAAGAGAAATTTTCCGAAAATTTTCCATAAAAGAGAAATTTTCCGAAAATTTTCCATAAAAAGAGAAATTTTCCGAAAATTTTCCATAAAAAGAGAAATTTTCCGAAAATTTTCCATAAAAAGAGAAATTTTCCGAAAATTTTCTATAAAAAGAGAAATTTTCCGAAAATTTTCTATAAAAAGAGAAATTTTCCGAAAATTTTCTATAAAAAGAGATTTTCCGAAAATTTTCTATAAAAAGAGAATTTCCGAAAATTTTCTATAAAAAGAGAAATTTTCCGAAAATTTTCTACTAAAAGAGAAATTTTCCGAAAATTTTCTACTAAAAGAGAAATTTTCCGAAAATTTTCTATAAAAAGAGAAATTTTCCGAAAATTTTCTATAAAAATAGAAATTTTCCGAAAAATTCTCAGAAATTTTCCGAAAAATTCTCTTTAAAAAAGAAATTTTCCGAAAAGTTCTCTGTAAAAAGAGAAATTTTCCGAAAAATTTTCTATAAAAGGAGAAATGTTCCGAAAAAAGAGAACTTTTCCGAAAAATTTTCTATAAAAAGAGAAATTTTCCGAAAAATTTTTTAAAAAAAAAGAAATTTTCCGAAAATTTTCTACAAAAAAGAGAAATTTTCCGAAAAAATCTCTGTAAAAAGAGAAATTTTCCGAAAATTTTTCTATAAAAAGAGAAATTTTCTGAAAATTTTCGTTTTGTTAAATAATTTCATAAATCCTTTCAATAGTCATTTGCTTATAATCTAATATTTCTTATCTTTTTTTAAATCCACTACTTTATTCATATCTCTCTTGACAATTATGCAATCAGACAAATGGACACAACTTCTAGAACGCTTAAACAAGCTAAAAATGCAGTCTTACAGCAAAAAAAAAAACTACTAGAATTCGCCAATGTAGTATATTTTTCGCTCGAATGCATTTTGTAGCATATGGCAGTTTTAGTTCTTTTTCTATTTTTGTATATTTTTTTTAGTTCGTAAAACAATCAAGTTTGCTTAATCCAGCTGCAGTTTAGTTTTTTGTTCATTTCCAAGTTTATTCCTTCTTTTAACAAATGTTTTGTTTTTCTATTTTTCAGTTTGTTTGTTTCAAAGTTCACAGTCGTGTGCCTTAAACTTGAAAAAGTGTAGAAACAAAATTGGAACATGTTTACTACAGATTTCATTTTGTTTTAGGGGAGTTTGTGTTTTTTTTGTGTTATTTTTTATTTCCGTTAACATGAATTCGTTTTTTATGTTATTTTACTTTTTTTTTCGTTTTTGGTTGTTTGTGAAAAATGGAATATTGAATTTAGTATTCTAAACGAGTTTGTATTTTTCTATTGTTGTTACAGCACTTAGAGAGATTTTTCTATTATTTGTATTTTTGTGATTTTTGTCTTATTGTCTCTGTTCGAAAACTGTCAATTCGTTAAGTGAGGATAAAAATTACAACGAATCATTGTTGTCCAATAACCATATGTTTAGTTGGAGTTATTTGTTTCAGATTAGTTGCTAACACGTATTAATAGTATAAAGCTGTTGTTTGTAGGAATGTATAAATTTTGAGTTTCTATTTTCAATGGGGATTTTACAAGAATCGTAATAATTATTGAAAAGAAATATATTTTAAGCTAAAAATATCATAGAGGAAATTAAATAATTTGAACACATATTTAGTATATAAAATATTCACAAAAATGAAGGAGTGACCCTACAGGACACAATTTAGAATTTTCTTTTCTAAAATATTATGTATGATGAACTATAAGTAACTAAACTGAAAGTAGAACTGAACTAAACTGAAATAGAACTGAAATAAACTGACTGTACTGAACTAACTGACTAGAATTGAACGAAAATACGGATTGACTAGAATGAACTATGAACTACCAACAAACAATAGAACTGAAACTGAACTAGAACTGAATATAGAACTGAACATAAACTCATGAACTAGAACTGAACTAGAACTGAAACAGAACAATAGAACTGAACTAGCTACTGAAAAACTATAGAACTGAACTAGATGACTAGAACTGACCTATAACTGAAATACTAATAGAATGAATATACTAACTAGAACTGACTAACTGACTAGAACTGAACTAGACTGAACTAGACTGACTAGACTGAACTAACTGAACTAAACTGACTAGAACTGAACTAGACTGAACTAGAACTGACTAGAACTGAACTAGAACTGAACTAGAACTGAACTAGAACTGAACTAGAACTGAACTAGAACTGAACTAGAACTGAACTAGAACTGAACTAGAACTGAACTAGAACTGAACTAGAACTGAACTAGAACTGAACTAGAACTGAACTAGAACTGAACTAGAACTGAACTAGAACTGAACTAGAACTGAACTAGAACTGAACTAGAACTGAACTAGAAATGAACTAGAAATGAACTAGAACTGAACTAGAACTGAACTAGAACCGAACTAGAACTGAACTAGAACTGAACTAGAACTGAACTAGTACTGAACTAGAACTGAACTAGAACTGAACTAGAACTGAACTAGAACTGAACTAGAACTGAACTAGAACTGAAATAGAACTGAACTAGAACTGTACTAGAACTGAACTAGAACTGAACTAGAACTGAACTAGAACTGAACTAGAACTGAACTAGAACTGAACTAGAACTGAACTAGAACTGAACTAGAACTGAACTAGAACTGAACTAGAACTGAACTAGAACTGAACTAGAACTGAACTAGAACTGAACTAGAACTGAACTAGAACTGAACTAGAACTGAACGAGAACTGAACTAGAACTGAACTAGAACTGAACTAGAACTGAACTAGAACTGAACTAGAACTGAACTAGAACTGAACTAGAACTGAACTAGAACTGAACTAGAACTGAACTAGAACTGAACTAGAACTGAACTAGAACTGAACTAGAACTGAACTAGAACTGAACTAGAACTTAACTAGAACTGAACTAGAACTGAACTAGAACTGAACTGGAATGAACTAGAAATGAACTAGAACTGAACTAGAACTGAACTAGAACTGAACTAGAACTGAACTAGAACTGAACTAGAACTGAACTAGAAACTAGAACTGAACTAGAATGAACTAGAACTGAACTAGAACTGAACTAGAACTGAACTAGAACTGAACTAGAACTGAGCTAGAACTGAACTAGAACTGAACTAGAACTGAACTAGAACTGAACTAGAACTGAAATAGAACTGAACTAGAACTGTACTAGAACTGAACTAGAACTGAACTGAACTAGAACTGAACTAGAACTGAACTAGAACTGAACTAGAACTGAACTAGAACTGAACTAGAACTGAACTAGAACTGAACTAGAACTGAACTAGAACTGAACTAGAACTGAACTAGAACTGAACTAGAACTGAACTAGAACTGAACTAGAACTGAACTAGAACTGAACTAGAACTGAACTAGAACTGAACTAGAACTGAACTAGAACTGAACTAGAACTGAACTAGAACTGAACTAGAACTGAACTAGAACTGAACTAGAACTGAACTAGAACTGAACTAGAACTGAACTAGAACTGAACTAGAACTGAACTAGAACTGAACTAGAACTGAACTAGAACTGAACTAGAACTGAACTAGAACTGAACTAGAACTGAACTAGAACTGAACTAGAACTGAACTAGAACTGAACTAGAACTGAACTAGAACTGAACTAGAACTGAACTAGAACTGAACTAGAACTGAACTAGAACTGAACTAGAACTGAACTAGAACTGAACTAGAACTGAACTAGAACTGAACTAGAACTGAACTAGAACTGAACTAGAACTGAACTAGAACTGAACTAGAACTGAACTAGAACTGAACTAGAACTGAACTAGAACTGAACTAGAACTGAACTAGAACTGAACTAGAACTGAACTAGAACTGAACTAGAACTGAACTAGAACTGAACTAGAACTGAACTAGAACTGAACTAGAACTGAACTAGAACTGAACTAGAACTGAACTAGAACTGAACTAGAACTGAACTAGAACTGAACTAGAACTGAACTAGAACTGAACTAGAACTGAACTAGAACTGAACTGAAACGAATAGAACTGAAACTAGAACTGAACTAGAACTGAACTAGAACTGAACTAGAACTGAACTAGAACTGAACTAGAACTGAACTAGAACTGAACTAGAACTGAACTAGAACTGAACTAGAACTGAACT
>NW_023997229.1:0-24637 GCF_015586225.1 Lucilia sericata | reverse complement strand
CTAGAACAGAACTAGAACAGAACTAGAACAGAACTAGAACAGAACTAGAACAGAACTAGAACAGAACTAGCAGACTAGAACAGAACTAGAACAGAACTAGAACAGAACTAGAACAGAACTAGAACAGAACTAGAACAGAACTAGAACGAACTAGAACAGAACTAGAACGAACTAGAACAAACTAGAACAGAACTAGAACAGAACTAGAACATAACTAGAACAAACTAGAACAGAACTAGAACTGAACTAGAACTGAACTAGAACTGAACTAGAAACTGAACTAGAACTGAACTAGAACTGAACTAGAACTGAACTAGAACTGAACTAGAACGAACTAGAACTGAACTAGAACTAACAGAACTAACTAGAACAGAACTGAGAACAATACAGAACTAGAACAGAACTAGAACAGAACTAGAAAACTACAACTAGAACAGAACTAGAACAGAACTAGATAAACTAGAACAGAACTAGAACAGAACTAGAACAGAACTAGAACAGAACTAGAACAACTAGAACAGAACTAGAACAGAACTAGAACAGAACTAGAAAGAACTAGAACAAACTAGAACGAACTAGAACAGAACTAGAATAGAACTAGAATAGAACTAGAACAGAACTAGAACAGAACTAGAACTAGAACAGAACTAGAACAAACTAGAACAGAACTAGAACAGAACCAGAACAGAACTAGAACAGAACTAGAACAGAACGAACAGAACTAGAACAGAACTAGAACAGAACTATAACAGAAGTATAACAGAACTAGAACAGAACTAGAACAGACTAGAACAGAACAGAACAGAACTAGAACAGACTAGAACAGAACTAGAACAGAACTAGAACAGAACTAGAACAGAACTAGAACAGAACTAACAGAACTAACAGAACTAGAACAGAACTAGAACAGAACTAGAACAGAACTAGAACAGACTAGAACAGAACTAGAACAGAACTAGAACAGAACTAGAACAGAACTAGAACAACTAGAACAGAACTAGAACAGAACAGAACAGAACTAGAACAGAACTAGAACAGAACTAGAGAACTAGAACAGAACTAGTACAGAACTAGAACAGACTAGAACAACTAGAACAGAACTAGAACAGAACTAGAACAGAACTAGAACAGAACTAGAACAGAACTAGAACAGAACTAGAACAGAACTAGAACTAGAACAGAACTAGAACAGAACTAGAACAGAACTAGAACACAACTAGAACACAACTAAACAGAACTAAACAGAATTAGAACAAAACTAGACCTGGACTAGTGTTTTTTTAATTTTCTAATATTTTTTCTATTAGTATCTAATTCGCTTTTAATTCTCCCATTAATATTAAATATCTGTTATTACCATTTAGTGAAAATAAATCTCAATACCTTCTAGACTTTTAATACTCGTACATTTTCATTAAAAACATAATGTCAACTGCATTGCGACAAAAATTGAAAATCAAAGTTTTGCTACATTTGGTTGTTTTTTTTAGTTTCGGCTTTTTTCATTAATTCCTATAAATTTCTAGTCTCTTAAAATGACTCCCAAAAAAGCATAAAGTATCCATATTTATGGGCATTTTAATTTAAAAGGAACACACTAAAACATTAACCTAAACTTACTACAATTATAAGCGATGTTTGACTCTTATCCAAAAGACATAAAGTAAAACATGTTGTAAAACTAAAATCGAAAATGAAGAAAAAAAAAATCCCCAAAACTGGTCATACATTAAAATGCCATGGAAAATTGCAACAGCAATAGCTGTGTAAAGAAAAAAGTACCCGTATAGCAAATGTAGAAAAAAAAAACAACTTTACAAATTACTATGATTGCCTATGGTTAAAAATAACATAGAAAAAAACATTTATTTTTTATTTTAGTTACAGAAAAAAAAGAAAATATTTTTTGTTGAAAGACAAAATATTTCTAAAAATAAAATTTATCGATTCGACGCATTGAATAGCACTCAGTGGAGCAATTGCAAAGATTTGTTACCACTTGAATGGAGACAAACGCGTACTTGTGTTGTTTTTCCTGTTTTTTTTCTACATACAAATAATACCATTTCATTTCATCTACATTCCATATTCCAATTGTAGGATTCATGTAGAGCAGCCAAAAAAATAAATGTTAAAAGTTTTTCTTTTTTTAATAAAAACAAAAACTTATAGGATTTTTGAAATCCATACATATGTATGTATGTATGTACACACGTTTTTGCTGAAATAGTTAAATTTAATGTGACATATGCCTCTGGGTTTCGATACTCCAGACAAACATACTCATACAATACAATGAAAAATATTTATTTATTAGATAGAAACAAATTCATCAAGGGATCCTTTAAAAACCCACTCCATTCTTTATTCTGGAACCACTTCGTCGTTTTAAGTTGAAATACTATTTTTATTTCTTTAATCCTTAAATTTTCAAATTCTCTAACATTAACGTCTACGGAATTTATACTTGTACTCTTACAAACATATTTTCACTGTCACACTTTCAACTCCATATATAATTGCACGTAAGCACTTTTGTCCTAAACATTAGAAAACGGAAATTGTATCACTGCTAGATTGCCTGTATATCCGGTTGATACTTCTTTGTATTTATAACGCTTTTACACGTTGTTTTCACTTTTACAGTTTTAGACTAGGCTAGACTACAGACTAATCTATAAACTAGACAATAGAGTAGACTATAGACTAGACTATAGACTAGACTATAGACTAGACTATAGACTAGACTATAGACTAGACTATAGGCTAGACTATAGACTAGACTATAGGCTAGACTATAGACTAGACTATAGACTAGACTATAGACTAGACTATAGACTAGACTATAGACTAGACTATAGACTAGACTATAGACTAGACTATAGACTAGACTATAGACTAGACTATAGACTAGACTATAGACTAGACTATAGACTAGACTATAGACTAGACTATAGACTAGACTATAGACTAGACTATAGACTAGACTATAGACTAGACTATAGACTAGACTATAGACTAGACTATAGACTAGACTATAGACTAGACTATAGACTAGACTATAGACTAGACTATAGACTAGACTATAGACTAGACTATAGACTAGACTATAGACTAGACTATAGACTAGACTATAGACTAGACTATAGACTAGACTATAGACTAGACTATAGACTAGACTATAGACTAGACTATAGACTAGACTATAGACTAGACTATAGACTAGACTATAGACTAGACTATAGACTAGACTATAGACTAGACTATAGACTAGACTATAGACTAGACTATAGACTAGACTATAGACTAGAATAGACTAGACTATAGACTAGACTATAGACTAGATTATAGACTATACTATAGACTAGACTATAGACTAGACTATAGACTAGACTATAGACTAGACTATAGACTAGACTATAGACTAGACTATAGACTAGACTATAGACTAGACTATAGACTAGACTATACTAGACTAGACTAGACTATAGACAGACTATAGATAGACTAGACTATAGACTAGACTATAGACTAGACTATAGACTAGACTATAGACTAGACTATAGACTAGACTATAGACTAGACTATAGACTAGACTATAGACTAGACTATAGACTAGACTATAGACTAGACTATAGACTAGACTATAGACTAGACTATAGACTAGACTATAGACTAGACTATAGACTAGACTATAGACTAGACTATAGACTAGACTATAGACTAGACTATAGACTAGACTATGACTAGACTATAGACTAGACTATAGACTAGACTATAGACTAGACTATAGACTAGACTATAGACTAGACTATAGACTAGACTATAGACTAGACTATAGACTAGACTATAGACTAGACTATAGACTAGACTATAGACTAGACTATAGACTAGACTATAGACTAGACTATAGACTAGACTATAGACTAGACTATAGACTAGACTATAGACTAGACTATAGACTAGACTATAGACTAGACTATAGACTAGACTATAGACTAGACTATAGACTAGACTATAGACTAGACTATAGACTAGACTATAGACTAGACTATAGACTAGACTATAGACTAGACTATAGACTAGACTATAGACTAGACTATAGACTAGACTATAGACTAGACTATAGACTAGACTATAGACTAGACTATAGACTAGACTATAGACTAGACTATAGACTAGACTATAGACTAGACTATAGACTAGACTATAGACTAGACTATAGACTAGACTATAGACTAGACTATAGACTAGACTATAGACTGACTAGACTAGACTATAGACTAGACTATAGACTAGACTATAGACTAGACTATAGACTAGACTATAGACTAGACTATAGACTAGACTATAGACTAGACTATAGACTAGACTATAGACTAGACTATAGACTAGACTATAGACTAGACTATAGACTAGACTATAGACTAGACTATAGACTAGACTATAGACTAGACTATAGACTAGACTATAGACTAGACTATAGACTAGACTATAGACTAGACTATAGACTAGACTATAGACTAGACTATAGACTAGACTATAGACTATAGACTAGACTATAGACTAGACTATAGACTAGACTATAGACTAGACTATAGACTAGACTATAGACTAGACTATAGACTAGACTATAGACTAGACTATAGATAGACTATAGACTAGACTATAGACTGGACTATAGACTAGACTATAGACTAGACTATAGACTAGACTATAGACTAGACTATAGACTAGACTATAGACTAGACTATAGACTAGACTATAGACTAGACTATAGACTAGACTATAGACTAGACTATAGACTAGACTATAGACTAGACTATAGACTAGACTATAGACTAGACTATAGACTAGACTATAGACTAGACTATAGACTAGACTATAGACTAGACTATAGACTAGACTATAGACTAGACTATAGACTAGACTATAGACTAGACTATAGACTAGACTATAGACTAGACTATAGACTAGACTATAGACTAGACTATAGACTAGACTATAGACTAGACTATAGACTAGACTATAGACTAGACTATAGACTAGACTATAGACTAGACTATAGACTAGACTATAGACTAGACTATAGACTAGACTATAGACTAGACTATAGACTAGACTATAGACTAGACTATAGACTAGACTATAGACTAGACTATAGACTAGACTATAGACTAGACTATAGACTAGACTATAGACTAGACTATAGACTAGACTATAGACTAGACTATAGACTAGACTATAGACTAGACTATAGACTGGACTATAGACTAGACTATAGACTAGACTATAGACTAGACTATAGACTAGACTATAGACTGGACTATAGACTAGACTATAGACTAGACTATAGACTAGACTATAGACTAGACTATAGACTAGACTATAGACTAGACTATAGACTAGACTATAGACTAGACTATAGACTAGACTATAGACTAGACTATAGACTAGACTATAGACTAGACTATAGACTAGACTATAGACTAGACTATAGACTAGACTATAGACTAGACTATAGACTAGACTATAGACTAGACTAGACTAGACTAGACTATAGACTAGACTATAGACTAGACTACAGACTAGACTACAGACTAGATACAGACTAGACTACAGACTAGACTACAGACTAGACTACAGACAAGACTACAGACTAGACTACAAACTAGACTACAGACTAGACTACAGACTAGACTACTGACAAGACTATATACTAGACAAGAGATTAGACTACAGGCTAGACTACAGACAAGACTACAGACTAGACTATATACTTGACTATGGACTTGATTATTGACTAGACTGTGGACTAGACTATGGACTGAACTATAGACTAGACTATGGACTAGATTATAGACTAGGCTATTGTCAAAATCATAGAATTAAATCAATTTTATTTTATTTGTTAATACCTAGTAGTTTAATTAGAATTGTTGTATTTTATTGTTGTTGTTGTTTTTTTGCAACATTTTTCAAACTTTAAGTCATTTTAACCACAAAATTTATTTTCATACCATTTTTACAAAACATCAGACAAAATAAGTATTTTATGTGATTATTTGTTGTATTGTTAATGCTGCTGTTGCTGCTGCTGTGTAGTTGATGGTATTTTTTGGTTACTGGTTAGCTTCAATAACCACACTAGGATTTAAACAAAAATAGAATAGCAGCAAAACATCATTGAAGTTTCAATTGCACAACTTTAGCAACAACAGCAACAAATAAAATCATTTTTAAAAACAACAAAACTTTGTTTAGTTCTAAACATGACTAGTGGGTGGTGTTAAAGAGGAGGTTTGACCAAATAAAACAACAAAATAGTAGTAAATCATAAAATGTTGTCAACCCAAAAACACAACATCATCGGCAGTAACCAGCAACAACATCATAAACACCATCTAAGTTACGTTCAAACAACTGCAGTGTGACCAGTAGCAAGACTAGGAACACGAGGATGAGGACGACAATAACCAACAAAATCCCAAAAATTATGTATCGTTTTTTTTTTATTTCCTCTAATGGTCCTTTAAGCTAAAATTATGTGAAGTGTTTGGTGTTGCTACAAGTGATGATAGTTGTAGTAGTTGTAATATCTAGTGCTAGTTGTGGTTGTTAGAGTTTTGCAATAAGTTGTTGTAATTTGTTCGGAGAGGTCTGTTTGTGAAGCGTATTCGAGAGCAACTACAGGGTAGATATTAAAACCAATATGTATGATGGTTAACTATGAAATAATGCTGAAAAAAGACTTTGAAATAAAATAACAAAAACTTAATTCTATTTTTCGATAAAGAGAAAATAATTATGGAAATAATAATTATGAGGTCAACAGATTTTAAACTGATACTAAAGACTAATAATCACAGGAGAATCAATGAATGAACTGATGAATCTAAGTTTCATCTGTACTTATTATGATATTGTATAGCCTATGGGCTTTAGCCTGCCAGTTTTCATCTACAGTTTTGTCTATAGTTAGTATACAGTTAAATATATTGTCCAGTCTAATAAGGCTATAGTCTGTTTAGTCTATAGTCAGAGTCTATAGTCATAGTCTAGTCGAGTCTATAGTCTAGTCTATAGTCTAGTCTATAGTCTAGTCTATAGTATAGTCTATAGTGTAGTCTATAGTCTAGTCTATAGTCTAGTCTATAGTCTAGTCTATAGTCTAGTCTATAGTCTAGTCTATAGTCTAGTCTATAGTCTAGTCTATAGTCTAGTCTATAGTCTAGTCTATAGTCTAGTCTATAGTCTAGTCTATAGTCTAGTCTATAGTCTAGTCTATAGTGTAGTCTATAGCCTAGTCTATAGTGTAGTCTATAGTCTAGTCTATAGTCTAGTCTATAGTCGAGTCTATAGTCGAGTCTATAGTCTCGTCTATAGTCTAGTCTATAGTCTAGTCTATAGTCTAGTCTATAGTCTAGTCTATAGTCTAGTCTATAGTCTAGTCTATAGTCTAGTCTATAGTCTAGTCTATAGTCTAGTCTATAGTCTAGTCTATAGTCTAGTCTATAGTCTAGTCTATAGTCTAGTCTATAGTCTAGTCTATAGTCTAGTCTATAGTCTAGTCTATAGTCTAGTCTATAGTCTAGTCTATAGTCTAGTCTATAGTCTAGTCTATAGTCTAGTCTATAGTCTAGTCTATAGTCTAGTCTATAGTCTAGTCTATAGTCTAGTCTATAGTCTAGTCTATAGTCTAGTCTATAGTCTAGTCTATAGTCTAGTCTATAGTCTAGTCTATAGTCTAGTCTATAGTCTAGTCTATAGTCTAGTCTATAGTCTAGTCTATAGTCTAGTCTATAGTCTAGTCTATAGTCTAGTCTATAGTCTAGTCTATAGTCTAGTCTATAGTCTAGTCTATAGTCTAGTCTATAGTCTAGTCTATAGTCTAGTCTATAGTCTAGTCTATAGTCTAGTCTATCTAGTCTATAGTCTAGTCTATAGTCTAGTCTATAGTCTAGTCTATAGTCTAGTCTATAGTCTAGTCTATAGTCTAGTCTATAGTCTAGTCTATAGTCTAGTCTATAGTCTAGTCTATAGTCTAGTCTATAGTCTAGTCTATAGTCTAGTCTATAGTCTAGTCTAGTCTATAGTCTAGTCTATAGTCTAGTCTATGTCTAGTCTATAGTCTAGTCTATAGTCTAGTCTATAGTCTAGTCTTAGTCTAGTCTATGCTAGTCTATAGTCTATGTCTATAGTCTAGTCTATAGTCTAGTCATATAGTTTAGTCTAATATAGTCTAGTCTATAGTCTAGTCTATAGTCTAGTCTATAGTCTAGTCTATAGTCTAGTCTATAGTCTAGTCTATGTCTAGTCTATAGTCTAGTCTATAGTCTAGTCTATAGTCTAGTCTATAGTCTAGTCTATAGTCTAGGTATATCGTCTAGTCTATAGTCTAGTCTATAGCTAGTCTATAGTCTGTCTATAGTCTAGTCTATAGTCTAGTCTATAGTCTAGTCTATAGTCTAGTCTATAGTCTAGTCTATAGTCTAGTCTATAGTATAGTCTATAGTCTAGTCTATAGTCTAGTCTATAGTCGTAGTCTATAGTCTAGTCTATAGTCTAGTCTATAGTCTAGTCTATAGTCTAGTCTATAGTCTAGTCTATAGTCTAGTCTATAGTCTAGTCTATAGTCTAGTCTATAGTCTAGTCTATAGTCTAGTCTATAGTCTAGTCTATAGTCTAGTCTATAGTCTAGTCTATAGTCTAGTCTATAGTCTAGTCTATAGTCTAGTCTATAGTCTAGTCTATAGTCTAGTCTATAGTCTAGTCTATAGTCTAGTCTATAGTCTAGTCTATAGTCTAGTCTATAGTCTAGTCTATAGTCTAGTCTATAGTCTAGTCTATAGTCTAGTCTATAGTCTAGTCTATAGTCTAGTCTATGGTCTAGTCTATAGTCTAGTCTATAGTGTAGTCTATAGTCTAGTCTATAGTCTAGTCTATAGTCTAGTCTATAGTCTAGTCTATAGTCTAGTCTATAGTCTAGTCTATAGTCTAGTCTATAGTGTAGTCTATAGTGTAGTCTATAGTCTAGTCTATAGTCTAGTCTATAGTCTAGTCTATAGTCTAGTCTATAGTCTAGTCTTTAGTCTAGTCTATAGTCTAGTCTATAGTCTAGTCTATAGTCTAGTCTATAGTCTAGTCTATAGTCTAGTCTATAGTCTAGTCTATAGTCTAGTCTATAGTCTAGTCTATAGTCTAGTCTATAGTCTAGTCTATAGTCTAGTCTATAGTCTAGTCTATAGTCTAGTCTATAGTCTAGTCTATAGTCTAGTCTAGTCTAGTCTATAGTCTAGTCTATAGTCTAGTCTATAGTCTAGTCTATAGTCTAGTCTATAGTCTAGTCTATAGTCTAGTCTATAGTCTAGTCTATAGTCTAGTCTATAGTCTAGTCTATAGTCTAGTCTATAGTCCAGTTTATAGTCTAGTCTATAGTCTAGTCTAGAGTCTAGTCTATAGTATATATTCTAGTCTATATTGTATTGTGTCCCAGTCTACATTCTACTCTGTAGTCTGTTCTGTATCATAGATTGGTATTTTACTGCTAATTTTCTAATCGCATTCAAATTTATAACAGTTTTTCATATTTAGAGCAAAATTATTTTTAACAAAATTTTTCTTAAAATTAATTTCAAACATTAATTATATTTTAACTACTAAGTAGTTAAAACAAACTTTAGTTAATTAATAGAATTAATGTAAGAAATTAAATATTGATTTGTTAAAATCTAGTTTTTCAATTGAAACATTAGCTGATGAAATATTACAATTAAGTTGCAATACATCAAGCATTAGTTACGTGTCATTGTGCAAATAAATTTATTTCGAAAGAAAAAAAAAAATTTTAATAAAATAAACAAAAATATGATTGAGAAATGCAAAAATACAAATAAAGAAATTCTTGAATTAGTAATAAACGAGGGTTGAATGAAGACTAAAGTCATAAGAGTTGAATATGAAATCTTTTGAGTCAAGATTTTCGCCTCTAATACCGAACTGAAACATTCGATAAAATATTAAATTTTTTTATTTCTCTAAATTTTAAATCCAACCTCGTATTTTATTAATTTCTTTTGCTGCCTAAATGACCTTTCTCTTTCATACCTGTTCAGTTTAACAATTTATTTTCTATTTACAAAACTGTCAAGTTAAAGTCAATATCTGTCAACACTTAATTTACAACTTATGCAACTTCCGAATTTAATTTCAAATCTATATAAATAATGATATATCGTACGTTTCTTGAATTTTATAACAAAATTTTAATAAATCAATAATAAAATAATTATATTCATGTTAATTATTTAAATAACTATTAAATAAGTAAACAACTTTATTAAACACTTTGTATTTTTTTAGAATTAATGTTAAAATTAATAATAATTTTATGATACAAAACTACTAATATTTCAAAAACATATTTATTAATAACGGCATATTAAAATGTTATTAAAATTTTCCATTCGCTATGAAAAAAAAAACACACACACACATCTGGGGGCTCGTTCTTAATTTATTAGTAATTTTTTAAAAACACGTTCTGAAAAAAACCAAACATGTATTTTAATGATAATAATTAGATTTATATAATATTGTTTATAAAGTAATTATTTTAGTAAATATAAAAAATCGTAATAAGAATTTCTCATTGCAAAATTCGACACACTTCTCATCACTAATATTTTAGTCTTAAAGTCAAAAGTTTCTCTTAAAATAATACTCAGGTTATCTAGTCTATAGTCTAATCTATAGTCTAGTCTATAGTGTACTCTATAGTATAGTATATAGTCTAGTCTATAGTCTAGTCTATAGTCTAGTCTATAGTCTAGTCTATAGTCTAGTCTATAGTCTAGTCTATAGTCTAGTCTATAGTCTAGTCTATAGTCTAGTCTATAGTCTACTCTATAGTCTAGTCTATGGTCTAGTCTATAGTCTAGTCTATAGTCTAGTCTATAGTCTAGTCTATAGTCTAGTCTATATTCTAGTCTATAGTCTAGTCTATAGTCTAGTCTATAGTCTAGTCTATAGTCTAGTCTATAGTCTAGTCTATAGTCTAGTCTATAGTCTAGTCTATAGTCTAGTCTATAGTCTAGTCTATAGTCTAGTCTATAGTCTAGTCTATAGTCTAGTCTATAGTCTAGTCTATAGTCTAGTCTATAGTCTAGTCTATAGTCTAGTCTATAGTCTAGTCTATAGTCTAGTCTATAGTCTAGTCTATAGTCTAGTCTATAGTCTAGTCTATAGTCTAGTCTATAGTCTAGTCTATAGTCTAGTCTATAGTCTAATCTATAGTCTAGTCTATAGTCTAGTCTATAATCTTGTCTATAGTCTAGTCTATAGTCTAGTCTATAGTCTAGTCTGTAGTCTAGTCAATAGTCTAGTCTATAGTCTAGTCTATAGTCTAGTCCAGCGGTTCCCACAGATTTTTACTTCGCGGACCACTTGAAGAACTTATTTAATTTCGCGGACCCCCATACATATTTTGATATCTTACTGTTCTAAATAATTGTCCATCCGAAAATTGACCTAGCTCATTAATCCCTAGGTCTAATAAATGTAGAGATGTCATATCTATAAAATATTCCCGTACATTGAGAATATATAATATTTCAGATAGGTTTTCAATTGCATGTTTTGAAGATAGAATGACTTCTTTGTTGATATGTTAACATGATGTTTAATTTTATCATCGTGAGATCTTTCATGTTCATTTTTCTTCAAGGTAGCGAAAAGGTTTCTTTATCAAATATTGTCACATGTGCTTAAGGAGTCACGTTTCAAAAATTTGTTGCGATTGCAAAGGGTGAACTGAGTAAGTGAGCTAAGTTTTCGGGAAAATAATATAAGAAAGTTGGACTTCTTCTATGTTGTTGCGGAATGCGTTATCCGCATAATATATGATTTGAACTCTTTGTTAAAGTACTGTGAATTTGGAACTTAAATTTGAATTTTAAAATACCAACGAATTATTTTACTTCATGGTTTTTGGCTACATATTTACGCGAAACGCTATGGATTTTCTGATGTTAATTTAATAATATATATTGGTCGACAAAATCAAGTTAAAATCTGTGTATCACGTCGGATTGAAATATTAATAAAGAGATGCATAAAGAGTCACCTCTGTTTTGGAAATATATAATTTAAGTCCTTTCAAACGAGAACACTTTTGCTTACAATTTGATAAACTTATATCTGAAATAAGCTTGTCTTTGAATTGAACTTCATACTCCGGAATACCAGTATCCCTAATTTAATTGTAAGGCAGAGTATTATTTGTCTGAAATAAAAACCATTATTTCAGTACATATACAGGAAATAAAAATTACAAATCACGCAGTACTTTACTTTATAAAAGTTATACAATAAATTTGTAGGGCCTAGCTTCTTCCTGATAAACAACCGAAAAAATAAAATTCAAAAAGTCACCAACAAATTTGGGATTATTGCACAAGAATTGGAGATATCTGTACATACATATAGAAGCAGAATATTGTTTATTCATGGTTTTTTTCGTTCGTCTTTGCGGACCCCCTAGGATTTTACTACGGACCACTAGGGGTCCGCGGACCCCCATTTGGGAACCGTTGGTCTAGTCTATAGTCTAGTCTATAGTCTAGTCTATAGTCTAGTCTATAGTCTAGTCTATAGTCTAGTCTATAGTCTATAGTCTAGTCTATAGTCTAGTCTATAGTCTAGTCTATAGTCTAGTCTATAGTCTAGTCTATAGTCTAGTCTATAGTCTAGTCTATAGTGTAGTCTATAGTCTAGTCTATAGTCTAGTCTATAGTCTAGTCTATAGTCTAGTCTAAAGTCTAGTCTAAAGTCTAGTCTATAGTCTAGTTTGGTCTGTAGTCTAGTCTGTAGTCTAGTCTGTAGTCTAGTCTGTAGTCTAGCCTATAGTCTAGTCTATAGTCTAGTCTATAGTCTAGTCTATAGTCTAGTCTATAGTCTAGTCGATAGTCTAATCTATTGTCTAGTCTATAGTCTAGTCTATAGTCTAGTCAATAGTCTAGTCTATAGTCTAGTCTATAGTCTAGTCTATAGTCTAGTCTATAGTCTAGTCTTTAGTCTAGTCTATAGTCTAGTCTAGTCTATAGTCTAGTCTATAGTCTAGTCTATAGTCTAGTCTATAGTCTAGTCTATAGTCTAGTCTATAGTCTAGTCTATAGTCTAGTCTATAGTCTAGTCTATAGTCTAGTCTATAGTCTAGTCTATAGTCTAGTCAAATGTCTAGTCTAAAGTCTAGTCTATAGTCTAGTTTGGTCTGTAGTCTAGTCTGTAGTCTAGTCTATAGTCTAGTCTATAGTCTAGCCTATAGTCTAGTCTATAGTCTAGTCTACAGTCTAGTCTATAGTCTAGTCTATAGTCTAGTCTATAGTCTAGTCTATAGTCTAGTCAATAGTCTAGTCTATAGTCTAGTCTATAGTCTAGTCTATAGTCTTGTTTGTAGTCTAGTCATTATCAATTTACATCAACATTTGCCTCTATTCTGTTTCTAGCATCCCACTGTGCAAATTTTTTATAACATGTATATTGTTCTCTTAAAGTTGGTTGTTTTTGTTTACAATAGAACTCTCTAATAGTAAAAACTGCATTTTATAAAAACAAATAATACATGCATAAATAAATAATAGTAGTTACATTGGAAACGATTTAAAAACAGATGTTTTTAAGTTCATCTAACTCAATTTGTCGCCGACTTTAAACGGGCAAACACAACAGGTGCATAAATTGTGTCTAGAACGGTTAAATAGAAAAATTAAGTGGAACATTAATTGAATATAAAAGTACTAAATGTCAATATAAATATAGAGAAAGAAATAAATTTAAAATTATTAAAAAGTAAAAGTGAAAATAAAGTTTATAACATTTTCTAATAAAATGATAATTAAAAGACAATCATTACGAGATAAAAAATGAATTAATGATAAATAAAACAATTAAAATATAATTAAAAAATAATTTAAATATTATTAATATACTTAACACCATCAAGTGCTAAATATTATACCAATGACTATTAATTAATTAAAAAAGCTGCAAATAAAACAATAAATATAATTTTTAAAAAAAGTGTTGTTGTCGTAAAAAATCCTCACCAAAATGCTGTTCAATATTTCCAGAAAAAATTTCGTATTCCTTTTACTTTTAAGTTCTATTGTGATTATTGTCATTATTATATTCTGTGCAACAACATCTGTTAAAACACAGTTTGAATGTTTCAATACGGAAGTGGATACGAAAAATTCAACATTGGAATTAGTGCATATAGTAAGTACTGTCGAGCGATAAATGTGACATTTGTCACGAAATTTTTGAAAGTGAAGAAAAGATAAAAAACAACAGAGAAAGTTATAAGCTAGTGAATGGAAAGGATAAAAACTACAATGTCATGGTTACCATAGGACAGAATCTAATTCAAGCTACATAGCAACAACAATGAAACCAGTATGAAATTAGACTATATACTAGACTCAGACTAGACCAAATACTTTACTAAAGATAAGACTATAGACAGGACAAAACTATAGACTTGACTACTGATTACACTAAATACTATAGACTATACTATACTATATAGTAAACTATACTATAGACTAGACTATAGACAAGACTATAGACTAGACTGTAGACTGGACTATAGACTAGACTATAGACTAGACTATAGACTAGAATATAGACTAGACTATAGACTAGACTATAGGCTAGACTATAGGCTAGACTATAGACTAGACTGTTGACTACACTATAGACTAGACTATAGACTAGACTATAGACTAGACTATAGACTAGACTATAGACTAGACTATAGACTAGACTATAGACTAGACTATAGACTAGACTATAGACTAGACTATAGACTAGACTATAGACTAGACTATAGACTAGACTATAGACTAGACTATAGACTAGACTATAGACTAGACTAGACTATAGACTAGACTATAGACTAGACTATAGACTAGACTATAGACTAGACTATAGACTAGACTATAGACTAGACTATAGACTAGACTATAGACTAGACTATAGACTAGACTATAGACTAGACTATAGACTAGACTATAGACTAGACTATAGACTAGACTATAGACTAGACTATAGACTAGACTATAGACTAGACTATAGACTAGACTATAGACTAGACTATAGACTAGACTATAGACTAGACTATAGACTAGACTATAGACTAGACTATAGACTAGACTATAGACTAGACTATAGGCTAGACTATAGGCTAGACTATAGACTAGACTATAGGCTAGACTATAGACTAGACTATAGGCTAGACTATAGGCTAGACTATAGACTAGACTATAGACTAGACTGTTGACTACACTATGGACTAGACTATAGACTAGACTATAGGCTAGACTATAGACTCGACTATAGGCTAGACTATAGGCTAGACTATAGGCTAGACTATAGACTAGACTGTACTAGACTATAGCTAGACTATAGACTAGACTATAGACTAGACTATAGACTAGACTATAGACTAGACTATAGACTAGACTATAGACTAGACTATAGACTAGACTATAGACTAGACTATAGACTAGACTATAGACTAGACTATAGACTAGACTATAGACTAGACTATAGACTAGACTCTAGACTAGACTATAGACTAGACTGTTGACTACACTATAGACTAGACTATAGACTAGACTATAGGCTAGACTATAGACTCGACTATAGGCTAGACTATAGACTAGACTATACACTAGACTAGACTTTAGACTAGACTATAGACTACACTATAGACTAGACTATAGACTAGACTATAAGCTAGACTATAGACTCGACTATAGGCTAGACTATAGGCTAGACTATAGGCTAGACTATAGACTACACTATAGACTAGACTATAGACTAGACTATAGACTAGACTATAGACTAGACTATAGACTAGACTATAGACTAGACTATAGGCTAGACTATAGACTAGACCTTAGGCAAGACTATAGACTAGACTGTTGACTACACTATAGACTAGACTATAGACTAGACTATAGACTAGACTGTAGACTAGACTATAGGCTAGCAAGACTATAGACTAGACTATAGACTAGACTATAGACTAGACTATAGACTAGACTATAGACTAGACTATAGACTAGACTATAGACTAGACTATAGACTAGACTATAGACTAGACTATAGACTAGACTATAGACTAGACTATAGACTAGACTATAGACTAGACTATAGACTAGACTATAGACTAGACTATAGACTAGACTATAGACTAGACTATAGACTAGACTATAGACTAGACTATAGACTAGACTATAGACTATACTATAGACTAGACTATAGACTAGACTATAGACTAGACTATAGACTAGACTATAGACTAGACTATAGACTAGACTATAGACTAGATCAGACTAGACTAGCCTAGCCTAGCCTAGCCTAGACTAGACTAGACTAGACAAGACAAAAATGACTTAAGGCTAGCCTATAAGCTAGACTATAGACTGGACCATAGACTAGACTATAGACCAAAATATAGTCTATAGACTAGAGACAAGACTATCTAGTTGACTAGACTGTGGACTGTAATATAAGCTGGACTATTGACTGGATTATTTTAGTCCATAGTCCAAACTTTAAACTTGACTATGGCGCAGGCTATAGTAAAATCTGTATATATTTAGCTTATATGTTATTTTTAACTTATTTTTTTGTTCAAAGGTTTTGCGACATGGTCCCCGAACACCAGTAGATACCTACCCTAGAGATCCTTATGTAAATAGTGGATTTGAGCCTACCGGTTGGGGTCACATAACCAATGTAAGTTTGTTTTGTTCTTAGTTATTTTTTTACACAATTTAAGAAGATTTCTTTTTGGCACTATAGAAAGGTAAAAGGGAGTTATATGAATTGGGCAAATTACTAAATAAACGTTATGGAAAGTATATGGAACCGTATTATACACCAGATGTAAGCAATTATTTTTTAAAACGAGACCATTTTTTCTAATGTTTTCTATATGTATTTTCTTTGTAGAAAGTTTATGCCCAAGCTACTGCTTCCCCTAGAGCCATGATGACCTTATCTACCGTTTTAGCCAGCATGTTTCCACCCCAAAATACTCCCATGGAATGGCATCCTACTCTCAATTGGCAGCCTATACCCATATTCTCAGAACCCTTGGATCAAGATTCATTGCTTTTAGTACGCACCCCTTGCCCTCGATATTTTGAGGCTCGAGATGAGGTGTTCGAATTACCCGAAGTTAAAGCGGAAATGTTGAAATACCAATCTCTATTCAAAAATCTAACTGAACTAACGGGCATGAATGTGACTAATGCTGAGCACATCAATTCTCTTTATATTACTCTGGAGGCGGAGAGAGATTTTGGTTTGCCGCTACCCGAATGGACGAAAGATTATTTCCCCGATAAAATGCAATTTTTGGCTGAACAGAGTTATGTTTATAATGCTTATACTAGGGAAATGCAAAAGATAAAGGGTGGTCCTTTCCTAAAGAAAATGTACGATGAGATGTTGAAGAAAAGGGCTCAAAAGCTTAAGCCTTTTGATAGAAAAATGTTTATTTATACGGGTCATGATTGGACAGTGGGTAATATATTGTCTGCCTTAAAGGTATGGGATAGACAAATGCCTAGGTTTTCGGTAATGGCCATATTTGAACTGCATAAAAATCCCATCACACAGGAGTATTATGTGGAGGTATGTTTTTCATAAAATCATAAAATTTGTTCTCTAATTCTGTGCTTTAATTATAGATCTTCTTGCGCAATGATGAGCAGGGCTGCCTCAAACAATTACAAATACCCCACTGTGATCTTAAGTGTCCGTTGGACAAGTTACTGCTGCTAAGTCAAGATGTCTTGCCAAATGAACCATATGCGGAGCGTTGTACTGCCAAAAATAGCAATTTCATTGAACCACCACCAAGGCTGATAGATCAGTAAAGTTGTGGCTGTAATACATACCTTTTTGCACACAAGAGCTGGCCTTGCAACCAACTAACCAACCACCCTATAATTAGCTATAAGTATCTAGAACAAATACATATTTAACCAGTATTATGGTTTTAAGTTGTTTATAAATTTTATAAAAATAAATTTTGTAAATTTGTAATTAAAATATAATTTTATATAGTTTTCGAAAATAATAGTAACTAGCTTATTATTGCTTTAATTTAGAAAAGAAGTTAATTGTTTATAATTGTATTTGTGGAGTTTTTTGAACTTGATCTTAGTAACGGTTATTTAAAAGTAATTTAGCACATTTTGCAATTACAGTAATTTATATTTAACAAAGTCACAAATATAATAGTTCACCGCACGTTCACGTTTTTTTGATATTGAATAATTACAAGGTTACTATTTCATACATACATGCTGGCTAAAGTAATAATGTTTCTTAAACCAGGTTTAGTTAATTTTAAACAAATCAAGTTTAGACAGTCTTATATTTTTATATTAAATATTGATTAAATTCTATATCTGCAGTAAAAAAGAATGACTAGACCTAGACTAGCTTCAATCGTACGATTTAAATTTCTTTTAATCATAGGACTTTCCTTGTTATAGTTGAGCTTTAGTCATGCAAGAGAACACTTTTGCAGGCAGTAGAAGCTATAAGCTTTCAAAAGAGCTTTAAAGCGTAAAGCTTGTTCATTTGTTACACCACAAAGTACGTGTTTATATCACATCGACACTTAAAAGATGCAAGCATTGGCTATTTGTAGGCGAAACATTTAAAAGCCGATCTTAAAATTTGAAAAAGCGCTTATATGTTATTAAAAGTTTAGTAAAGACACTAAGGTTTAAGTCTTAGATAACACAATATAAGTTGATATAACTAACTAAAAAAGAACACAAAATGTAGCTAACTAATTAATTAGCTAACTAACTAACTAACTAACTAACTACTACTAACTAACTAACTACTAACTAACTAACGAACTAACTAACTAACTAACTAACTAACTAACTAACTAACTAACTAACTAACTAACTACTACTAACTACTACTAACTAACTAACTAACTAACTAACTAACTAACTAACTAACTAACTAACTAACTAACTAACTAACTAACTAACTAACTACTAACTAACTAACTAACTAACTAACTAACTAACTAACTAACTAACTAACTAACTAACTAACTAACTAACTAACTAACTAACTAACTACTAACTAACTAACTAACTAACTAACTAACTAACTAACTAACTAACTAACTAACTAACTAACTAACTAACTAACTAACTAACTAACTAACTAACTAACTAACTAACTAACTAACTAACTAACTAACTAACTAACTAACTAACTAACTAACTAACTAACTAACTAACTAACTAACTAACTAACTAACTAACTAACTAACTAACTAACTAACTAACTAACTAACTAACTAACTAACTACTAACTAACTAACTAACTAACTAACTAACTAACTAACTAACTAACTAACTAACTAACTAACTAACTAACTAACTAACTAACTAACTAACTAACTAACTAACTAACTAACTAACTAACTAACTAACTAACTAACTAACTAACTAACTAACTAACTAACTAACTAACTAACTAACTAACTAACTAACTAACTAACTAACTAACTAACTAACTAACTAACTTGTAATGTGACAATTTCATAATTTCTACTCCTTTGCAGTTTTATTTCAATTTAATTTTAAAAATTTACTTTAATTTGACTTTTTAACATCAATTTAATTAGGTATATGTCGATGAGAATACTTCCCTAACATTTTAAGTGATAATATTAAGTACTTACAAATGCAACAATGCATTATTAAGTACCTTTCAATATTACACTGGACCAATGTGGTTTTATGATCTTTTTATTCTTCTTTGCGTTTTTCAGCATTTTCGATCATGTATATATTCTCAGCAAAGTATACATGATATGAGAGAGATATAATCTTATATTGTTGTCTCTTTTAAACATTTACTATTTTCATAGGGAAAAAATAAAAGCTTTTCTTACAATATTTGCATATTATCAGATATACATGATAATAAGCTTACAATTATCTGAACTGGTTGGCTTTTTAGTAAAATACATTTGTTCGTTCTTTTTAAATCCAGCAGTGAAATCACACACATCAGCAAATATTTGTGGGAAAAGTGATAATAGTAAGAAAACGTGGTTTTCTCTGAAAATTCTGAATTGTATAAAGTTTAAAAAGACAAAATATACTAAATAATAAAGTTTAAAAGATAATTTGCTGTATATAATTTTACAAATTTTTACAATTTTAAAAGAAATTTCTAAATCTCTATATTCGAAAGGAAAATTACATCTTTTCTTACAATTATAAACAGAAAGGTAAAGAAAATTTAGATAAAAATTTAGTTATTTTTCACTGATTTAGTCAATTTTCAATATAGGATTATTATACTATACTCTCGAGTAAATATTATTTATCTTGGACCAAGATTTGGGACAACGTGTCCCAAACACCAGTCACTTACTCGAGAGTAACCAGTTTGAGTGTTGCCTCAAAATCTGTTGATGTGGCCACCAACTAGTAGTTTTACATGCCTTGAATCTGTTCCGCATGGACAACAATGTGCTTAGTAATAATTCAGCAAAACCAAAATTTCATTGATCAAAACGGGATTGGACACAAATCATAGAAGTATTCAACAGAAATCCAGAAAATAATACACCTTACAATGATTCAGTCTAACCCATAAACAAATTTCCTAATATTCTAACTTAGAGACTCAAAATTACCAATTAACAACAGAATAAATTTCTGTCCAAATTACAACTAACTTCTAAAATTATAATTATGGCTTATAAACTATCTTAAGAAGTTCAAATTTTAACAATTCATTATTAAAATCACATCTTAAAATCCAGAAAAATTAAATTTATATCAATATATTAACAACTATTTAATATTAACAACAATTAAACTTAGCTTAATGATCGTATCTAATATTTGAAATAATATGTCCATTAAAGTTTAAAAACAAATACCGAACAATATGATCATTTGTTATTTCAAATATTAAAAACGACTAAATCAAAATTCTATATACTAACACCTATATTAATATTTTCTAAATTAAAACATGATCTGATGAAATTTTAACAACTATAAATTTACGTATAATTAAATTTTCCTAACTATTAAATAATTTAACTAAGTAAAAATTAATACTAAAATTAACATCTTAATATAAACATTACAAATACGGTGTAAATCGACTCCAAAATCATCAAGCAGAAGGCCTTCAGCATTGGAATCAAGACTCTACTGTAAGTTACAATTTGTTAGTTCCTTTTGTTTTATTATTCCAATAAGATGTTAATATTTTAGTAGTAATTACTCGCTCATTGATAATTTTGATTTATTCTTTTCATTTTTCATTAAACATTACAACAACAAAGAAAGTTTGTTGCTTTACTCTTTTAGTGAGTTTTGATTTGAATTGTTGAAGCTTTTCTCTGTTGTTTAATGTAAATGAGAATGATACTTTTTTTTTTTTACTCTTTCTTTTATAATTTATCTATTATCATAATAATTTACTTACTTTAAATTTAAGAGAAATAATGAAATGTATTTCTGAAGAGATTTTGTTATAATACATATAATTTTGAAATTGAAATTATGACAGTGTGATACTCTTTTGATTATGTAGAACTACAGGGACAGAGGTAAGGTAATGTGTGATAGGGTTTTCTTATAAACTTTATAGGCCTTAGGAAAACACGGTCGGGTGGGTTGAGAGCCTTTAGCAATAACACCAATGCTAACAAAAGGATGTGATATTGTTTGTAGGAGGAATTTTTATAGTTTTTTTTTTTATTTAATAAAAAGGGCAATTAAATCGCACGTAAGTTTTTTTCTTATTGTACGGAACCAGGTACAATGGAACAAGATCCCCGCCCATATCTCCCGATCTAGCTAGTCAGCCAGTACGTGCGTAAGGTTCCATATGGCCAAACATTGTAGAAAAGTTTTTAACTTCTACTCCCCGAATATAACCTGTTACAAACTAACTAACTAACTAACTAACTAACTAACTAACTAACTAACTAACTAACTACTAACTAACTAACTAACTAACTAACTCACTAACTAACTAACTTACTACACTAACTACCTAACTAACTAACTAACTAACTAACTAACTAACTAAACTCTAACCTAACTAACTAACTAACTAACTAACTAACTAACTACTAACTAAACTAACTAACTAACTAACTAACTAACTAACTAACTAACTAACTAACTAACTAACTAACTAACTAACTAACTAACTAACTAACTAACTAACGAACTAACTAAACTACGACTTAACTAACTAACTAACTACTAACTAACTTAACTAACACTAACTAACTAACGAACTAACACTAATACTAACGAACTAACTACAACTACTACTAACTAACTAACCTAACTAACAACTACTAACTAACTAACTAACTACTAACTACTAAACTAACTAACTACTACTAAACTAACAACTAACTAACTAACTAACTAACTACTAACTAACTACTAACTAACTAACTAACTAACTAACTAACAACTAACTAACTAAACTACTAACTAACTAACTGACTAACTAACTAACTAACTCTAACTAACTAACTAACTAACTAACTAACTAACTAACTAACTAACTAACTAACTAACTACTAACTAACTACTAACTAACTAACTACTAACTAACTAACTACTAACTAACTAACTAACTAACTAAACTAACTAACTAACTACTAACTAACTAACTAACTACTACTACTAACTAACTAACTAACTAACTAACTAACTAACTAACTAACTAACTAACTACTAACTAACTAACTAACTAACTACCTAACTAACTAACTACTAACTAACTAACTAACTAACTAACTAACTAACTAACTAACTAACTACTAACTACTAACTACTAACTAACTAACTAACTAACTAACTAACTAACTAACTAACTAACTAACTACTAACTAACTAACTAACTACTAACTAACTAACTACTAACTAACTACTAACTAACTAACTAACTAACTAACTAACTAACTAACTAACTAACTAACTAACTAACTAACTAACTAACTAACTAACTAACTAACTACTAACTAACTAACTACTAACTAACTAACTAACTAACTAACTACATAACTAACTAACTAACGACTAACTAACTAACTAACTAACTACTAACTAACTAACTAACTAACTAACTAACTAACTAACTAACTAACTACTAACTAACTAACTAACTAACTAACTAACTAACTAACTAACTAACTAACTAACTACTAACTAACTAACTACTAACTAACTAACTAACTAACTACTAAACTAAACAACTAACTAACTAAATAACTAACTAAACTAACTACTAACTAACTAACTAATAACTAACTACTAACTAACTAACTACTACTAACTACTAACTAGCTAACTAACTAGCTAACTAACTAACTAATTAACGATTTCCAAATAGATTTAAATTCTATTTTCAGCAGAGACGTTCTTTAAAGAGTTGTGTATTTTTCTCTGAATCAGTGTTTTTTATAAAATTTTGTATATCATGAAAATTTGACTTGTTTTTATAACCCTACAACCACTTTAGTGGGGAGTTATTGAGTTTGTGCTGATGTTTGTAACATACGAAAAACATTCGTCCTATACCCAACTTAAAGTATCGATCGAATCGTTTTCTGAGTCGATTAAGCTATGTCCGTCCGTCCGTCTGGCTGTCCATTTAAATCTTGTGCGCAAGGTACAGGTCGCAATTTTCAAGATAATTGGATGAAATTTGGCACACACGCTTTTTTTGACCTATTGAGAATTGTTAAAATCGGACCATTATTTCACCTAGCCCCCATACAACAGAAGCCCCCGAAAAGGTCTCCTGAGCTCATAATTATGTTTAATATACCTGTATATCGCTAATAAACGGCACAACTAAGTTTTGATGACCTCGCCAAATTTCATAAATAACGGTCTTCATTTGACCCTAGCTCCCATACAAAGTCCCCTTCAGAAAATTACTTGAATGCCCAAAATTAACTTATAAACACAAGCCCCCCATATAAAGCCTCTTTCAGCAAATTAGTATTTCATCAGTAAGTTGCTTAAATGTATCGGAACAAGGTAATATTGAAGATAAATGCATTATTATGAAAAATAAATCACATTTAATATTCATAACAGGTGTAGCGTATCATATGGTCGGTCACGCCCGACTATACTTTCATACTTGTTTTTGTATACTTCGGAAATTTCTTTCTAAAATGTTAGTTTCTTATGACATGCCTTATCTTTATATCGCTGCAGATATCGGTACAAGTTTGTTTGAAAGTCATTAAACATTTATTTAATTGCTTTGATATTTTTTCTAATATGCGGTTAATTTACAGATATTTATAAAAAAATCACTTTTACAATACATTGTAAATCTAAATAAATATATAATTAAAATAAATTTATTACAGTTAAATATTCATAAAGCTAAACTATAAGAACCTGCAGCAGAAAAATTTTGTGCGGCAATTAAAAGATTTTTGTACAGCTATACAGTTAGATCTCACGATCCACTTGTTTGCATTATAACAGTGATGGGCAACTGATTGTTG
>NW_023997228.1:0-24722 GCF_015586225.1 Lucilia sericata | reverse complement strand
AAAATTATACAAATATACACAAATTTACTTTAAATTTTCAAAATACAAGTGGTATTGTTGTAATATAAACATTTTTTTCACTTTTTTGTGTGTGTGTGTGTTTTCAAGTGTAAATTTATCTAAACATAAATATAAGATATGAGTAAAAATAAGGGAATAAGTCATTAGAAATTCAATAATTATTGCATTTCTTTCAGAGGAATTTAAACAAACAGTTGTTTATTTATCTAAAATAAGACAAACTTCTTAAAATTCTATTAAACCTAATTATATTAAAATTTAAGGAAAAAAAAGTCGGCATTAATGGAAATTTTTATCTCTTAAGAACTTAGTCTGAAATGTTGTAGTGAAAATGTAGGAATAGATCACCTAAACAAATTAATATTTTATCTAATGGATGTATTCTTCTATAAGAATGAATAAATATTTTGGAACTATTAAACACTTTAGATGGAAAGATCAAGTCACTTAAAGTTAACAAATTTCGCAAAAATCGTTGATTTAAGAGCAAATTCTGAAAACTATAGATATTTAAAAACTGTACTGAAGAAGCATAATTAAGGTATTAAGAGTGTGATTGTGATGGCATAACTATTAACTTGGTGCACCGCCCTCACCTTGAAGTTATTATAACCCCGGGTATAGGAATGGGAAAGTTACCAGTAACATAAAAGACTTGTCCAGTACTGGTACTTGGTGAAGTCTGTTTGGGTAAGTGAAGGTTAAAGGTCTGATTTACGTAGATTAACTAATATTTCGTATTAAGGGAACGGGCTTGAAAAAAGCGGGAAAAAAGACTTCGGTGGCTACGCCAAAATTAGAGTGGCTGTGGAACTAAATGTTGAGGAAAGATTTGATATTGCAGATGTTGGAGTTAGTGTTGTTTGATTATCGTTGTATGCGGCTGTTATATACTATAATTGATTAATACTTAATTGCCTCTTCTTTGTTTACTACATTAATAACTGACTTGCCCCAGTGGCAAGGAGATAAGTTTTGTTTTATTGAAGTTCGTGGTTTGGCTACGCGGTCTATCTATCTATCTATCTATCTATCTATCTATCTATCTCTATCTATCTATCTATCTATCTATCTCTATCTATCTATCTATCTATCTATCTATCTATCTTCTATCTATCTATCTATCTATCTATCTATCTATCTATCTATCTATCTATCTATCTATCTATCTATCTATCTATCTATCTATCTATCTATCTATATCTATCTATCTATCTATCTAATCTATCGACTATCAATCTATCTTCTAGCTACTCTATCTATCATCTATCTATTCTATCTATCTTATCTATCATCATCTATTATCTAATCTAGCTATTCTATCTATCTATCTATCTTATCTATCTATCTATCTATCTATCTATCCTATCTATCTAGCTTCTATCTATCTAGTTAAAAAATCAATTTAAATGTTAATTGCACAAGAATGAAAGAAAAATAAAATTAAGGCCGTTAACGATTTAATGGGGAATTTAGAAATCTTTGAGAAACTAATTAAATAATTAACATTTTTCAAAAATGTCCCCCTCCTTGAAAGTGCTTGAATACTTAATGGCGGCATCATCCTTTACATGTGCATACTTAAGTATATAATTTTAATAAACTTAAAAAGGGATTTAAAGAGAGAAGACAAAACAAACAAAAATAAAGAAAACTATTAGAAAATCAGAGTCCTATAAAAGCTGTTGCCATGTTGTTGCTCCAATATAGAGAGTTCACATGTAATAACCTTTTAGGACTAAAGATAACAACCTTCCACTAGCAGCAGCAACAACAACAATAAATAAAAAGGAAGTTGAAAATTTTATGAGGACTTACAAGGTGTTTTCGCATAACAAAAAAACAGAAAAAAACTTTTTAAGTTTTGTTTGATTAGAATTTTACCTACACTTAGAAATCATAAAAAATAAATAACCAAAAATACACACGGATACACTTTGCATATACGGAGACATGAATACAACTTAAATTATATGTATGTGTTGAGTATTGCTCATAGATACATTTATTTTAATGTTATTTTTGGTGCTTTTTGCAATTGTAGTAGCTTTTGTTTTGGGTAACTTTCAAGCACTTGTACACATTTAAAGCTTCAGGAAAAAGGATATTTTGTTCTTCTTCTTCTTTTTTTTAAGTTTATTCAGAAAAGTTTGGTTAAATTTTTTAAAATTTTGTTAAAATTATAAGATTTCCTAAAACACTCACATTTTTTTATAATTTATATTTTTTTTAATATAAAAATTATTTACTTTTTTTGTTTGTTTTTAAATATAAATTTATTTATTTTTTTATTATTTTGTTGTTGCAACCTTTAGTTGCATTTATCTCATCACTAACTAAAATGTTGTTACAAGTACTGTACTGTTTGTTGTTGTTATGTTTGTGGTACAAAACATTCTCTTTTCAACACAATGCGGCAGAAAAATATTAATGAAACAAGAAAATTTTGGTTTTTTTTTGTTCTTTTAAGTTCAATTACAAATTCTTTTTTTTAAATAATAAACAAAATTTTATATTGTTTTTTTTTTTTTATAAAACGTAGATCCGACGTATTTTTCTCGACACGTACGTACGGTTCCAGAGCGTTATTCGAACTATTCGCCGGCGCACAAAAACTTTTAAAAAGTAAAATCATCAGAGAAGTTTTATTTTATTTGTCTTCTATAAAAAAAAAGTTACACATACACACGCAGTTACACATTTCCACAAAGTATTATTATGTACTTGTTCCAAAACAAAACAAAAAAGCATTTAATGTTTACTCCAGTCGTTCGTTCGTACATCCAATTTTCCACACTCCACCAAACAACATACACATACATACATGTGGAAGCACATACATACAAATCAACCCAACAATAAACAAACAAAACGACCACTTTGAAAAATCCGTTGCATCTGAAAATGCATGCAACCCGGGAGAGAGATACTTATGCTATACAAAACATAGATACATACAAACACAACCACTAACACACACACACTCTTTGGTATATGTACAATTAATGGAAAAACAACAACTACAAGAATAAAAATAATCCGAAAAACATCCACACGTAGTTATACTTTAAAGACCCTCGATACTCGTTGTTATTTGGCATGAGTTTGAAAAACCAAAGAACAAAAATAGGGGATGTTTTGGATTATATTTCTCTGTTGGTTTATACTTCCAATTTATTATTTCATTCTGTGTGTGTGTTACACATACATATAGCATGTTATTCCAATACCACATCTACCACATTTACTCACATCGGTGGGTACATAGCTGGTAATAGAAATAGGTACACTTTTTTAGAGTAGGATTCACATCGCATATAATAAAATCAGGGGACTATCGCAACTAATCGAAGTATCTTTTTAAGTTTTATAAGTATTTCGACCGATACCGTTGTAATTTGTAACCAGAATGGCATTATTGGAACCGACACTGAAGTCCAGGAAGTTGAAGAACAAAATCTCTTTTATTTCCGGGAATCAGTTATGTATAGTTTTCCTTAATACCCATTTGAATCCAATAAAATTTTTACCCAAGAACATTTTCTTTGGTTTAAAACTTATATCGCTGGTCTACTTAGATCATTCTAAAGCACACGAAATCGAAAGAGACTTTGCTACTTCGTGAATACCCTAGGGTTTGAGGTACTCATGTTTGGTGATTTGCAATCCCCCTTGCCTTACTTGTGCATAAGCTGTCGCCAAGAGGACGATTATTTCCTCTGCCGCTTATATACTTTATCTTCAATTACATGCTCAATGTCTAGGCTGACTTGGGTTCTTTATTAATGATACCAGGTCTATTTCCTTGATGCGTCTCTCAAGAAACCAACTTTGGTTGTTGATAGTTTCAATAACAAGGCCCTTTCTGATGGGTGAGCATGCAAGGTGATGTGAAACGGTCGATCACTTTCTCTGTCTCATCAGAGCAAATTGGGATCGTCAATTTTTGAACGGTTTAGCCGATCTGTCAATGTCCGATGAACTCGTTATTTCGCAACTTGTTTTGGTTCGATTCTTTCTCAAAAATAATATGTTTGTGAAGTATGATTAGTTCCTGCAATCGGTCCATGGACCAACCCCCAGTCAGTCGGTTTTAACTATATAATGTCCTGGAACTCGGATTATTGCCAGAACGTCTAATAACACGATTACAGAATGTAGTGCACCAAAAATAGTCGATTGTTTAACGTACTGTGTGATATCTTCCTGAAATCTTCTATTTTATCTCTTTTGCTGAGTGAATTAATCTGACTTTCGTCCTCAGAGGCACAGACTACTTTATATTGAGCTCTTTTCTATGATCTGGACTAATTAGAAGTACCGGCTGGTTCTAACGGGGACCACAGGAACCACATAAGAGAGAGAAACCATTCTCCCTTATGTATAAACTCTCAACATAAGGGAATGGTAATTCTAAGGGTACCGCAATAGGCCACAAGGCCACAAGTGAACTCGCTAACTAGCGAGCAACCCACCAAAACTAACCTTCGGCCTCAGCAGCTTATTTGTATTTGGAGCATCTTGTATTTAAATATTAGAGTTTTTATGACCTTTGTATTTCAATTGGAACAGATGAACTAGTTTATTCGGAGGCATTTGAAGCAGTGATGATCTAGACTTCCACAACTCGAGGATCAGTGAATATAAAATTACTACGGATTGATGATTGATTTGAAGGATATGATCTTGAAAGCGCCACATGATTCCTTTAAACTGTCCAATCGTGCGTCTGGACTAAGTTTTAGTTAAATTTTTGGATTTAATGTCGAAATAACGGACACAAACTGGAAAATTTTTAGGAACTAAGTCCAGGAAATTGAATTTCTGAACAATGAACGATCATTTTTTCACCAACTTTTAACTACCAGAACCGATAGAGGCGAATTTTTCGGATCATATGTAATATTATCCTCCTTTCAACCAAAATTATGAAATTTTAACTAAAAATCAAATTTTACTAGAAAATTATTTTTTAAATGCAATTTTTACTAAAAATTGTGATTTTTTGGTAAAAATGGAATTTTTAGTAAAAAATATAATGTTTGTAAAAAATGGAATTTTTAGTAAAAAATTAAATTTTTAGTAAAAAATGAAATTTTAGTAAAAAATGAATTTTAGTAAAAAATTCAATTTTACTAAAAAAATGAACTTTTTAGTAAAAAATGAAATTTTTCGTCCCCCTGCCCTTTTTCGTCCCCCTTCCCTTTTTTGGTCCCCCTTCCCTCTTTTCGTCCCCCTTCCCCCCGTTTTCTCCCCTCTGCCTCCCTTTCCCGTCCTGCCCCCCCCCTTTCTTTTCCCCCTCCTCTGTGCCCTGCCCTGGCCCCTGTTTGGTTTCATAGGATAATAATGACAAAAACAGCAAACCAACAACAAAAAACATAAATAAAGAAAAAAGGATAAATGAGAAAAACAATAAATGTGTAATCATAGCATGTACTCTCCTCACTCTACGTGAATACAAAAGCAGTGGAAACAAAAATCAAAGAACTTTGAAAAAAAAGTGGATGAAAATTTACATTTAGGGTAGAAAACCATAGTTGGTGCTGTCTGATGTGTTTTGTTGTGCATCATGACGAGAAAAAATATAATGTGAAAAATATACTAAATCAGGAAATATAAGAAACCATCTCTTTGGATATATTTTTTTGTTATTATTTATTATTATTTTTTTCTTGTTTGGGAGTTCTCGTAATGGAAAACAAACAAAAAGTAAAAACGACTTTTCCTTTGTTTACAACACCTATCATCGATCTGTCTGTTTTTTACGTTTTACTTTAAATTTTTTTTGCGAGGGTTGTTGTTGTGGTCTTGGATCTTTTTTTAACAGCTGGCGGCGAAATTTTACACACATCTGTACAGTGGATTATGAAAATGTTAAAAAATTACATTTTTTAAAATTTACAAAATTGATAAAATTGATATGTTTAGCGTATGATCATTTTGCGCGTTTGGTACTTTACTGTTTACTCACTAGTTCTTTGACTAGTTACTGACTTAAAAGTTTATCTCGATATTGTAACATGTATTTGCTGCGTAAATGTATCCTTAGAGATATAAGCTGTGATACTAGCTCTATAACCTCATCTATCTATCTATCTATCTATCTATCTATCTATCTATCTATCTATCTATCTATCTATCTATCTATCTATCTATCTATCTATCTATCTATCTATCTATCTATCTATCTATCTATCTATCTATCTATCTATCTATCTATCTATCTATCTATCTATCTATCTATCTATCTATCTATCTATCTATCTATCTATCTATCTATCTATCTATCTATCTATCTATCTATCTATCTATCTATCTATCTATCTATCTATCTATCTCTACTATCTATCTATCTATCTATCTATCTATCTATCTATCTATCTATCTATCTATCTATCTATCTATCTATCTATCTATCTATCTATCTATCTATCTATCTATCTATCTATCTATCTATCTATCTATCTATCTATCTATCTATCTATCTATCTATCTATCTATCTATCTATCTATCTATCTATCTATCTATCTATCTATCTATCTATCTATCTATCTATCTATCTTATCTATCTATCTATCTATCTATCTATCTATCTATCTATCTATCTATCTATCTATCTATCTATCTATCTATCTATCTATCTATCTATCTATCTATCTATCTATCTATCTATCTATCTATCTATCTATCTATCTATCTATCTATCTATCTATCTATCTATCTATCTATCTATCTATCTATCTATCTATCTATCTATCTATCTATCTATCTATCTATCATCTATCTAGCTATCTATCTATCTATCTATCTATCTATCTATCTATCTATATATCTATCTATCTATCTATCTATCTAGCTACTATCTATCTATCTATCTATCTATCTATCTATCTATCTATCTATCTATCTATCTATCTATCTATTCTATCTATCTATCTATCTATCTATCTATCTTCTATCTATCTATCTATCTATCTATCTAATCTATCTATCTATCTATCTATCTTACTATCTATCTATCTATCTATCTATCTATCTATCTATCCTATCTAGCTATCTATCTATGCTATCTATCTATCTATCTATCTATATCTATCCTATCTATCTATCTATTTTAACACTAACTAAGCAAGTAACTACTAAGCTGGGACTTCTCACATAACTTTTTTCGAATTAGATCAACCTCTTACATTTCATATACAATTTTCTAAAGGAATATTTGTAACGCTTTTGTCAAACTATACTCAAACTTTTGTCATTTAAGAAAGGATTGTTAATTTGAGCTCAAGTCTTTCGAAATGTTAAATGACTAGAAAAACAAGGATACATTATCCTTATCTAAACTAAAGCGAAACAAAAAGAAGGACTACAAGCAATTTGTTTCATTTGACACTGTTGTTGTCATGCGTTGTGCATTAATTTCAAAAAATGGTATCTGTGGTACATACGATTTTTCGGTTTAATTTTTCCAACTTCTTGGGTAGAGGAAGATAGATAAACAAAATTCGGAAGTAGGACACAACAAACATATACAAAATATTTATATTTAAACGTACTTGTATATGTAAAGATACAAGTACATGAAATGATGAGATTTATTTATCACGACTTACGCATCACAGTAGAATTTTTTGCGCTAGAGTTTATACAAGAGGAGTTGACGATGATGACGGCTGTTTCATACACGTGTTACACATATTGTAACTTATTATAATGATCTTTCACGCTTTTGTTGTAAATTTTAAATAATGTCAAAAAAATTCCTTATGAAAATTTTTGAAACAAATTTGGTATAGTTATCATCTTTAGTAAATATAGAAAAATAAACATTTCTGGGTGGGTATATAATATATAAATGTAAGAGTCTGATTATATACCGTGTAAGATTTCTTAGTCCTATTATATCCCCTGCAAACTGGACAAACAAACCACCCACTGTGTTTTGAAAAGTTGGTTTGAATATAATTTTTGTTGTCTCTTGAAATGGTGATATTTGTTTATCATATTTTTGTTATGGCAATCGAACGAAGAAAATCCGCTAATTAAATTAATTTGACCCGGTTAAAATCATGTCCCTACAATGGGAGGTTACCATTCCGGAAATTCCTGTTAACAACTCTAGCTATAATCAAGTTCTAAGTACATGAACCTATATCTGAATTCCATAATCCATTATCGATCCATTACTTTAACATGTATAGCTGCTGTAGGGTCATATGTAGATGCTCTTAATCGACTATATTTTCTTACTTGTTTTTGAATAAAAATGTTGGATTAAATGTTTGAACTTTTTTCTTTTAATATACTTCCTTTTTATGAATCATTCGCAAAAAAAGCACATGGACGCCTAACTGTTTTTACATGTTTTCTGCTGAGTCATTTTTACGTGGGTGATAAAAATTATGAAAATTAACCCTGCAGTTTAAAAAATGGCAAGAGTGAACTTTGTACTTATTACATACATATTTACAAAAAGAGCATTGAAACATATTTAAGATATGAGGCGGCGCTTACAGCCGAACGTACCTTTATTTTATTCGAACTGGCCAAAAGCGGTTATAGGACAGGTCATCTATGTATACTGGACCCATTGGAAGGTTATACACAATCATTGGACGTGCCTGATCGCATACCAGACACCAGAATATGTCGGAAACTTTGAAACGATAATCCCAGATAGAATGTCTTGTTCTAGCGGAACATTAGAGCAAATACCAGTAGTCCGTTGTGACACGGACAAAGTGGGCCTGGGGTTCTATACTGAAGACCCAGATACAGAAATATGCCACTGTTTACCTAATCATAACACCCAGCAATAACAGAATGCGTAAATTGGAATAGAATAAATATGACGGTCACTGCCCTTAATATATTTACCGACAGCCAGAAGGCAGTTAGGGCGATATCAGGTGATAGAATTAAATCTAAGACCGTATTGGATTGTAAGAAAGCTTTAACTGAATATTCTCCCAGAGGTAAGGTTTGCATCATATGGGTACCACGCCACTCGGGAGTAGTCGACAACGAAAGAGCGAATGTAATAGCTTTAAAGGGTAGGGAGCTCGAGGTAGTTAACCTTACAAACGCAAAACCATTCGACGCAACAAAAGCTGAATTAAAAATAAGGCCTCTTGGAATAGTGAAACGGTGGGTAGAAACACCAAGATCTTATGGGTTGACCCTGATGAGAGCAAGACGAGAAATCTCAAAATGAGCAAGTCCGAGGTTAGTATGATGGTACGTATTCTAAGTGGACACACAGGATTACTAGCACATCTATACAAAATCGGACAAGCGGATTCAGACGAATAGAGCATGTGGAGAGTTCAATGAAACTGTGGATCACTTGCTTTGCCACTGTCAAGTATTCGTCGAAGTTAGATCCAAGCATCTTGGAAGTGATATTATTCCGAAACTAACATTCCTGACTAACACTGAATGGAAAATTCTTAGTAATTACGTCCAGGAAACTGAGTTTCTGAACATTGAAAAATAATACATTCAGTGATTTTTTTTTTCATGATAGTGGCCTAGGTGTTTTTCTTTGGATTTGATGTAGTATACATCCTCCTATCAACCTAACCTAGGATAAAAGGTCTGCTTCAGGTATATAAAGATCAAATCAGTTCAGCGGTTTGGGTGTAATTGACTGAAATGCAAAACTACAGGAACACTCCTCACGGACTCTAGGATATAGTTGTATATCAAGTTATGGATGCAATTCGATTTGACTTAAATGCGATAATAGTATGAAGTAAACATTTTGGTCTTACTGCTTCTGGTTAGACTTTGTATCCCGGGAGGAAAGTATAAAAAGATCGGAACGAACCGATATTCGATATATAGAACGATATATAGAACACTTTTTACAACCTCAGTAGTCAAACTGATTAGATAAATTTGGAAAATTATTATTGTAAATTTCTTGAGTATCGACCCGATATTCAATATTGACCAGTTCAATAGCCAAACCGATTATTTAGTAAACTACTGGTTTCGAGTGTCGGTTAACTTCTGGTACGTTGCTAACTAGAATAATGTAGAGTAGAGTAAAGTATAACAAGATCGGTACTTCCTTTCTTGATCTCTTTCTTATATTAAAATTTGTATAAACAGTTTAGGAAGTAACTCATTTTAAAGAAGCTAACCGAAAATGTTCCTTGTATATATTTCCTAAAAATCAATCAAACAGAGTTTCAATGTAGAACACTCATTATTTCAGAACTCCTAGCTGTAGCTATTTCATATGATTGGACTTCCCTTAATGTATTTGCTTTCTTTGTTTTTTGGATAAAAGTGTGTTAAGCTCTCTACTATTCCAAATTTTATTATGTGTCAAATTTGAAAATATATCTCATTACTGTTACTTATTTATTAAAATGTAATGCGTTTGTATTACTATGCATGTAGTATCTAAAATATTACTGCAACTTTGAGAAGCCCTTCAATTAGTTTTATTATTATATTTACATTTTGCTGAAATTGAAAATAATATTACTAATTATGCGAAATATGAATGCTTTTACTTAAATAGAATTACAAATATTGTTGTGGTAACACAAATTCAACATGATTTTAATTTAAATTGTAATCTAAATCTAACAATATTCTTTATTAAAAAGTATCTCTAAGGCAAAATTAATTTTTTTAAATATTTAAAGATCTGAAGATCATAGAACAACTATGTCGCTGCAAACAGTGGATTCTATAGGTGGTAATTCGTTTCCAAATACTTTTCTTTTACCGATGTTCTTACCATAACGGTTAGTTGAGGTATCAGTTAGTTACTTCCTGTAAGGTTTTCCCCCAAAATTTTTGCCATCTATTAAAAATCGAATACTCCTATTTTTACTTTAACCTCTGGGACAAATTTGAAATTCATCTCTCTCTCTCTTTAAATTACAATCTGTATAATTTTGTATAAATTTAAATGTGAATAGAAATGAAATATATATGTATATATCGGTATAGAGACTTAAGTGTTAGGTAGCAGCGATAAATTAAATCTAATTTCAATTGTAAGATAAGAGGTACAAATAAATTGGAGAAAATAAAATGCATGAAAGAAATCATCATCATTATCATTATAGTCAGCAGCAGCAACAACAGTGAAAAACTCAACTAACCAGCAACTATTGTACGGATGGACAGACAACTAAACCATACAATATTGCAGCAACAATGAGGGGCCATCATTTAGTTTATTTAGAATGAACCCAGAGGAGCATTGAACCCATAAAACACTGTTTGCTGCTGACTGTGGCAGTTACACTATTAAATAATACAACTAGAAGTAGTAGAAGTACGACGGACGACGAGTACGCTTACACGATGGAGTACAAAGTATATACATGGACATGTTATAGTATCGTACGGAATATGTACTTCATCTACTAAAAGGAACGAACGTGCAGTAATGATGAGCTAACTAACGAATGAGTGCATTGTTGTACCATTTACGAGTATTATTTGTTGTTAGTATTTTATTGTTATTTGTTGTTGTACGAGAATTGCAAGAAGAAATACGAGTTCGAAATTGAAAACAATTATTCTATTCAGCAAAATTCAATAATAAGAACAAAACTTTAATGTGAACTATTTATGTAGTAGAAAAGTAATAAGTATGTTTTTGTTGTACCCTACATCACCTAGATGGTGGAGTATTTAGAGAACCTAAATTGTTATAACTTTCTGAAAATTTTTAATTATCCTATAAAAGATCTTTATCTTTACATAAATAACCCTGATATATTTAATCGGATCTATAGAGAAGTCGCGAGTCTGGAATATATAGTATATAGTCTGGACTAAAAAGTAGTCTATAGACTGGACTATAAAGTAGTCTAAAGTCTGGACTATAAAGTAGTCTAAAGTCTGGTCTATAAAGTTGTTTAAAGCCTGGACTATAGAGTGGTCTATAGTCTGGACTATAGAGTGGTCTACAGTCTGGACTTAGTGTAGTCTATAGTCAGGACTACAGAGTAGTCTATAGTCTGGACTATAGAGTAGTCAATAGTGTGGACTATAGAGTAGTCTATAAATTGGATCATAGAATAGTCTATAGTCTGGACTATGAAGTAGTTTATAGTTTGGTCTATACAGTAGTCTATAATCTGGACTATAGAGTAGTCCATAATCTGGACTATAGAGTGTTCTATAGTCTGGACTATAAAGTTGTCTATATTCTGGACTATAAAGTAGTCTATAGTCAGGTATATAGTCTGTTCTATAGAGTAGTCTACAGTCTGAACTACTGATTAGTCTATAGTCTGGACTATAAAGTAGTTTAAAGTCTGGACTACTATAGTCTATAGTATGTACTACTATAGTCTGGAATATAGAGTAGTCTATTGTCTGGTCTCTAGAATAGTCTGTACTATAAAGTAGTCTATAGTTTGTACTACTACAGTCTATAGTCTGGACTATAAAGTAGTTTATAGTCTGATCTATAGAGCAGTCTATAGTCTGGACTATAGAGCAGTCTATAGTCTGGACTAAAGAGCAGTCTATAGTCTGGACTATAGAGCAGTCTATAGTCTGGACTATAGAGCAGTCTATAGTCTGGACTATAGAGCAGTCTATAGTCTGGACTATAGAGCAGTCTATAGTCTGGACTATAGAGCAGTCTATAGTCTGGACTATAGAGCAGTCTATAGTCTGGATTATAGAGCAGTCTATAGTCTGGACTATAGAGCAGTCTATAGTCTGGACTATAGAGCAGTCTATAGTCTGGACTATAGAGCAGTCTATAGTCTGGACTATAGAGCAGTCTATAGTCTGGACTATAGAGCAGTCTATAGTCTGGACTATAGAGCAGTCTATAGTCTGGACTATAGAGCAGTCTATAGTCTGGACTATAGAGCAGTCTATAGTCTGGACTATAGAGCAGTCTATAGTCTGGACTATAGAGCAGTCTATAGTCTGGACTATAGAGTTGTCTATAGTCTGGACTATAGAGTAGTCTATAGTCCAGACTATAAAGTAGTCTATAGTCTGGACTATATAGTGGTCTATAGTCTGGACTATATAGTGGTCTATAGTCTGGACTATAAAGTAGTTTATAGTCTGGACTATAAAGTAGTTTATAGTCTGGTCTATAGAGTTTTCTATAGTCTGGACTATAGAGCGGTCTATAGTTTGGACTATAGACTACTTTATAGTCCAAACTATAGACCACTGTATAGTCCAGACTATTCTAGAGACCAGAATGTAGACTACTGTATAGTTCAGACTATAGACTATAGTAGTCCCTATATTAGACTACTTTATAGTCCAGACTTTAGACTACTACTTTTGTCTGGACTAAACTTCAAAAAATTTCTTGTAGTGAGTGGTGTAGCATAGCATGTGTTCGGATTATGTCTAACTATAATTGTTTACATGTTTTTGTTGGTCTTCTGCAATCTTAAGCTCATGTAAGTTATAGGTTTTTTAAACAATAATTTTACATGTATAATTTTTAATGTTTTAAAGAAATTTGTTCTACAACATTTCAATAATGAAAAGAATAGCTATAAGATTTTATAACATTTTCTTTAATAAAAATATTTGCAATTTTCTATATTAATGTATAGTAATTGATTAAATATTTCTGCCAATGCATTCCAATATTAATGTTTAGCGCCGTTTTTTGACCTAAGAAGTTCACTGCACGTAAAATAGAAATCAAAAGGAATTGGCAAAAACCGTTACTTCCATCAGATTTAAACCTTTAGCTGCATATAATCACGTTCAATAGCATTTTAGTAACGATAGACCAATATTATTTTTTGCAATTATCACAATATGCCGTTAAATTTCAGTCGAATAGAGTAACAGTGCGCGGTAATTTGAAACACCTGTGTGTGAACGTTTAATTAATTTAAATGCAAAATTTTTCCAGATTGAAAAACAAAAAAGATTTTTAACTACTGATTAAAGCCTCAATCCCTACAAATTCAAAGCATCTGTTCATTTTAGCATGTAATATAATCCATATTACAATAACAAAATTATACTGAATGACTTTGTGGTGGCTCCAAAATTAAAAAAAAAAAAAAACACATGGAAACACTCTCCCTTTAGCTGTGTCATTCAGAGTGGAGGAAAAAAATACACTAAAGACCAATTGAAATGGAAACTGCCAGGCGTCCAATGTAAAATAAATCTACGAGATAAATAAAACACACAAGTGTTTTTTTTACATTTAAATAGTTGGAGTAACCACAAATACTTAGTATTAATTGAATGAAATATTATGTGGTTGATTAATATATAACTCTATCAGAGATTAACTTTAATTACGTTTTCTGTTGCAGCTTTTTTCTTTCAACGAGAGGGTGATATTACATAAATTAGTTGGTTTAAAAGTCACAAGTTATAACTTTGTTATTGGGCTTAATCATTTATTGTTATTAAAACTTAAATGGAAGCAGTCATGGGCAAATGGACATGTCAACACATTGTGTGTGATGTTATTCTCAGCTGAACTAAAACTGAACTTGAACTGAACTAGAACTGAACTAGAACTGAACTAGAACTGAACTAGAACTGAACTAGAACTGAACTAGAACTGAACTAGAACTGAACTAGAACTGAACTAGAACTGAACTAGAACTGAACTAGAACTGAACTAGAACTGAACTAGAACTGAACTAGAACTGAACTAGAACTGAACTAGAACTGAACTAGAACTGAACTAGAACTGACTGAACTAGAACTGAACTAGAACTGAACTAGAACTGAACTAGAACTGAACTAGAACTGAACTAGAACTGAACTAGAACTGAACTAGAACTGAACTAGAACTGAACTAGAACTGAACTAGAACTGAACTAGAACTGAACTAGAACTGAACTAGAACTGAACTAGAACTGAACTAGAACTGAACTAGAACTGAACTAGAACTGAACTAGAACTGAACTAGAACTGAACTAGAACTGAACTAGAACTATAAACTAAACTGAACTAGAACTGAACTAGAACTGAACTAGAACTGAACTAGAACTGAACTAGAACTGAACTGAACTGAACTAGAACTGAACTAGAACTGAACTAGAACTGAACGAAACTGAACTAGAACTGAACTAGAACTGAACTAGAACTGAACTAGAACTGAACTAGAACTGAACTAGAACTGAACTAGAACTGAACTAGAACTGTACTAGAACTGTACTAGAACTGAACTAGAACTGAAATAGAACTGAACTGAACTAGAACTGAACTAGAACTGAACTAGAACTGAACTAGAACTGAACTAGAACTGAACTAGAACTGAACTAGAACTGAACTAGAACTGAACTAGAACTGAAAGAACTAGAACTGAACTAGAACTGAACTAGAACTGAACTAGAACTGAACTAGAACTGAACTAGAACTGAACTAGAACTGAACTAGAACTGAACTAGAACTGAACTAGAACTGAACTAGAACTGAACTAGAACTGAACTAGAACTGAACTAGAACTGAACTAGAACTGAACTAGAACTGAACTAGAACTGAACTAGAACTGAACTAGAACTGAACTAGAACTGAACTAGAACTGAACTAGAACTGAACTAGAACTGAACTAGAACTGAACTAGAACTGAACTGAACTGAACTAGAACTGAACTAGAACTGAACTAGAACTGAACTAGAACTGAACTAGAACTGAACTAGAACTGAACTAGAACTGAACTAGAACTGAACTAGAACTGAACTAGAAACTAGAACTGAACTAGAACTGAACTAGAACTGAACTAGAACTGAACTAGACTGAACTAGAACTGAACTAGAACTGAACTAGAACTGAACTAGAACTGAACTAGAACTGAACTAGAACTGAACTAGAACTGAACTAGAACTGAACTAGAACTGAACTAGAACTGAACTAGAACTGAACTAGAACTGAACTAGAACTGAACTAGAAAACTGAACTAGAACTGAACTAGAACTGAACTAGAACTGAACTAGAACTGACTAGAACTGAACTAGAACTGAACTAGAACTGAACTAGAACTGAACTAGAACTGAACTAGAATGAACTAGAACTGAACTAGAACTGAACTAGAACTGAACTAGAACTGAACTAGAACTGAACTAGAACTGAACTAGAACTGAACTAGAATGAACTAGAACTGAACTAGAACTGAACTAGAACTGAACTAGAACTGAACTAGAACTGAACTAGAACTGAACTAGAACTGAACTAGAACTGACTAGAACTGAACTAGAACTGAACTAGAACTGAACTAGAACTGAACTAGAACTGAACTAGAACTGAACTAGAACCGAACTAGAACCGAACTAACTAGAACTGAACTAGAATCGAACTAGAACTGAATTAGAAATGAAATAAAAATTTTCGATTTTATTAAAAAAACAATACATATTTACTAAAGATTCAAAATTTAAGTGAAAATTTTAATTTTTAATGAAATTTCAAGATTTTAACAGATATGATTTATCATAACATAAAATTGTTAATGAAAAATGTTTGCAGAAATTATTTTTTACCCCAAAATAAATAAAACTGGGGTGATTGAATATAAAATTATGAAACTATATTCCTCAACTGTCGAATACACTAAACATACAAGTCAATTGCATCTCTCAGCGGGTTATTTTTGATTCATCATAATAAAATCTCAAACATACACACAACTTCAATTCAGCAAATTTCAGTAATAAGTTCATGATCAAGTTCAGCAAAATATTTAATTAAAAATGTGAATAATACCACCACCAGATACTTACATTCAAATCATTTTATATTACACTTTGTTGGTGGTCTCTTTTGGTCTTAATTATAGAAATAATGTCGAATCTTGTATGTTGAATCGATGAAATGTGTGGGAGGGTGTTGGTGGTGGCAGAAACAAATGTATCTGCAATTGATTGCTGCAATGCTTTCAAAGCAAAGTTGGAAAAACACAAGACAAATCTAATGAGTGAATGAGTTGGAGTGCAGCACAGAGTGTTTGTTTTGAAATAAAACAGATCAATTTGCTGAACATCAGTTTGTCTTTCGTTAGTCTCAACTCATCTGCCTGTTCCACACAATTCAAATGTAATGAGTTTGAAAAGATACTGGTTGTTGAACAGTGTTCTCATCAAGCAATTAACAAATACAAAAACATAAACAAATAATAAATAAAATTAACATTACAATACAACTGCATTTTATTATTAACACCTGATATTCGTTGGGTTGAGTGTAGTTTTTGGTTTTTATAGTTTTAGTATCCTAGAATTTTCACCCTTGTTAATTTGTGGTAGAACTTTTGTTGTTGTGGCTTTCTTTTTATGAAATTTATATTTGTTTATTATGTTGCCACTGTGGCTGCAACATTAATTATGTTTATGTTTAGGTCTCTTCTTTTTTTGTTCAACGTTGAAAGGAAGTGATGCATCACGTGCTGTTTCCATTGATGACATATTTGTGTTGTTTTTTTCTTGGTGGTACGTGTTATTAATCACTATTCAAGAATAAGATCAAGGTATTCCAGAAAAGCAGAAGGTATATGAATTAGAATAAACAATGTTGGAGCTTCCATACAGAAGCTTCCATAAAACTGGTCTATAACTGAACTAGAACTGAATTACTAGAACTGAACTAGAACTGAACTAGAACTGAACTAGAACTGAACTAGAAACTGAACTAGAAACTGAACTAGAACTGAACTAGAACTGAACTAGAACTGAACTAGAACAACTAGAACTGAACTAGAACTGAACTAGAACTGAACTAGAACTGAACTAGAACTGAACTAGAACTGAACTAGACCTGAACTAGAACTGAACTAGAACTGAACTAGAACTGAACTAGAACTGACTAGAACTGAACTAGAACTGAACTAGAACTGAACTAGAACTGACTAGAACTAGAACTGAACTAGAACTGAACTAGAACTGAACTAGAACTGAACTAGAACTGAACTAGAACTGAAAACTAGAACTGAACTAGAACTGAACTAGAACTGAACTAGAACTGAACTGAAACTGAACTAGAACTGAACTAGAACTGAACTAAGAACTGAACTAGAACTGAACTAGAACTGAACTAGAACTGAACTAGAACTGAACTAGAACTGAACTAGAACTGAACTAGAACTGAACTAGAAACTGAACTAGAACTGAACTAGAACTGAACTAGAACTGAACTAGAACTGAACTAGAACTGAACTAGAACTGACTAGAACTGAACTAGAACTGAGACTGAACTGAACTAGAACTGAACTAGAACTGAACTAGAACTGAACTAGAACTGAACTAGAACTGAAATAGAACTGAACTAGAACTGAACTAGACTGAACTAGAACTGAACTAGAACTGAACAAGAACTGAACTAGAACTGAACTAGAACTGAATTATAACTCGGACTTAACTGTGTTTTAGTCAAAACCATAGTGTTAACTGTTATCCTACTAAAGGCTTGATGACTATAGAGATCGATTAGTCGACACTTTCTAACAACTAAAACCGAAATTTCCAAAACTCCCCATAATTCCGCCAAAATACATGGCAAAATTTTATATACTTATACTATACATACAATATGTAAATATATTCAGACACATTAGCAGTTTCGTTTAATTTTTGAAAGAACGTCATATGACATAATTTATTGCTCTTATACAAAATTAATTCAAATTACAATTTGAATGAATTGTGTGCCCTGGTAGGCTATAAACGCTAAACTTTTTTATAAACAAATTTAAACGAAAAACTCTAAACTGCACTTTTTGATTTACAACGATCTTGCTGTAAATGAGTAAAAGCCCCAGTATCCAAACATAAATATTAAAATAATCCAATAACACATAATGGAGGTGGGGAGACAAAGTACAAAAAAAAGACAGAGTTGTGGCCCACATGTGTGTAAATTCAAATAATTTGATTTCAAGTTCATACCTTCAACTTCATATTTGCAACAACATGTAATTGTTGTTGACATTTTTCAAAAAAAATAAAATACACAAAAAATCACATTTAACCAAACATCTACAATGTGTTTTTGTCTTTTTTTTGCGGAAAATTGTGGAAAAACTTTTAAAAGCAACATCACGAGCAACTGCAACATAAAAAGTGTCTCCTTGGATTTTTCTGCAGCTGCAAAAACTAAAAGTGCAACACGTGTGTGCTTGCGTGCAATGCATGAGTGACTGAGTGAGTAAGTGGCCCCCTCTTGTCATTGTGCCATAAATGGATGTGCAACAACTGATAAAACATGCAGTCAATATTCGGTAAGCGACATAAATTTATATCAGTGAATGCATGTGTCTATAGAAACATATGTGAATATCAAAGATAGCGTCAGCTGAAATGGAAAATTAATACACTTCGAAATTTAGTTTTTAATGAAAAAATTGGATTTTTGTGAAAAGATAACATTTGTACATGAACTGAACTAGAACTGATCTAGAACTACTAGAACTGAACTAGAACTGAACTAGAACTGAACTAGAACTGAACTAGAACTGAACTAGAACTGAACTAGAACTGAACTAGAACTGAACTAGAACTGAACTAGAACTGAACTAGAACTGAACTAGAACTGACTAGAACTGAACTAGAACTGAACTAGAACTGAACAGAACTGAACTAGAACTGAACTAGAACTGAACTAGAACTGAACTAGAACTGAACTAGAACTGAACTAGAACTGAACTAGAAACTGAACTAGAACTGAACTATAACTGCACTAGAACTAGAACTGAACTAGAACTGAACTAGAACTGAACTAGAACTGAACTAGAACTGAACTAGAACTGAACTAGAACTGAACTAGAACTGAACTAGAACTGAACTAGAACTGAACTAGAACTGAACTAGAACTGAACTAGAACTGAACTAGAACTGAACTAGAACTGAACTAGAACTGAACTAGAACTGAACTAGAACTGAACTAGAACTGAACTAGAACTGAACTAGAACTGAACTAGAACTGAACTAGAACTGAACTAGAACTGAACTAGGACTGGACTGAACTAGAACTGAACTGAACAAGGACTAAACAATTACCAATATAGTTATGTTTATTACAACTAATTATTTGTTCCTGTGTACTATATAATACTTACAGAAACCATTAATATTGGGTTTTTCTTAAATACAGATTTTGACGTTGATGACAATGACAAAAAAAGATACAACTAAAAATAAACTACATACATAAATGTTACAATCATATTTATCCAGGCGTGGCATTTGTCTTTCAACCAACCAACTAACCAACCTCACCTTTTAGAAAAGGACTGACTTAGCTAGATGGCTGGCTGTTTGACTGTCGTTGCTGTTAGCATTGCAGATCTTAAGCGATGTTTAGCAAAAACTTAACCAAGCAGAAATTATGTAGCAGTTGTTTGCGTGCCAATTTTTTAAGTTTTGTGTTTGACATGTAAACCATGGAAAATGAGTGAGTGAATGTAGTAAAAATACTAGACCTTTTTATAGGCAAATCTCGATTGTTAAGTGGGAGTGAGTGAATATTCAAAAATAATCACATTTATCATAATTTTCCATTATAAATTAAAGATAATAAGTAAGGATTTAATAAAATTATAAATTACAATATTGTAAGAGAAAAATTCGAAATGATGTCATATTAAGTTTAAAGTTCAAATTATTTAAAGGTTATTACTTTTTTACTTATACGAAAATTCCTAATGAAAACGTTTTCCATTTATATTAGAAAATAATAATAATTCTTAAAAATTACGTGCATTAAATTAGAAATATTTTTATTTTTTCAATAAATATATTTTTAGTACTTTTATTAAGACATTATTATCTTACACTCAAGACTTCATACAAAATAACTTGTCACATCCAAGTTGATTCTAACCCAACAGATATTATTTTAAATATATTTCCACTGGCCTCCTCTTACTCGCACCCTCTTATGTTTACTGGGTTACTTTATATTCCTTTTCAGAGATAACAACAATATTGTGGCCTTAAACGGAAAATATATAATTTTTTCTGTAAAATAAGTAATTGAATAAGAATTTTTCTTAAACAAAAATATATAAATGGCATTTTCCAGCAACTAGAACTGACTGAGTAATAAAATTGATGACAATGCTGGGAGAATTGCGATTACTTTGTTTAAAACGTAAACAAAGCTATTTAAAGACATACAACTTTATAAATAATACCAAAACAATTGAGTTCCAAAAGAGGATATGATGTTTGTATCCAATTGGACAGCATTCCTGAAGCGAAACTTCAAAGACACGTAATTGTTGTGTATCCAAAAGATGTGCAATTTTGTGTGTGTAAATTGTTTAATTTAGGACTTCTTTTTCCATTATGTTTTGGAAGTCACTCCTATTTTTCATTGTGAGGAATTAATTGAAGAACTAGAGGAAAAGTAGAGGAGAACTAGAACAGAACTAGAACAGAAACGAGAACAGAACTAGAACAGTACAGAACTACAGCAGAACTAGAACAGAACTAGAACAGAACTTGAACAGAACTAGAACAGAACTAGAACAGAACTAGAACAGAACTAGAACAGAACTAGAACAGAACTAGAACAGAACTAGAACAGAACTAGAACAGAACTAGAACAGAACTAGAACAGAACTAGAACGAACTAGAACAGAACTAGAACAGAACTAGAACAGAACTAGAACAGAACTAGAACAGAACTAGAACAGAACTAGAGCAGAACTAGAACAGAACTAGACAGAAACTAGAACAGAACTAGAACAGAACTAGACAGAAACTAGAACAGAACTAGAACAGACTAGAACAGAACTAGAACAGAACTAGAACAGAACTAGAACAGAACTAGAACAGAACTAGAACAGAACTAGAACAGAACTAGAACAGAACTAGAACAGAACTAGAACAGAACTAGAACAGAACTAGAACAGAACTAGAACAGAACTAGAACAGAACTAGAACAGAACTAGAACAGAATTGGAACAGAACTAGAACAGAACTAGAACAGAACTAGAACAGAACTAGAACAGAACTAGAACAGAACTAGAACAGAACTAGAACAGAACTAGAACAGAACTAGAACAGAACTAGAACAGAACTAGAGCAGAACTAGAACAGAACTAGAACAGAACTAGAACAGAACTAGAACAGAACTAGAACAGAACTAGAACAGAACTAGAACAGAACTAGAACAGAACTAGAACAGAACTAGAACAGAACTAGAACAGAACTAGAACAGAACTAGAACAGAACTAGAACAGAACTAGAACAGAACTAGAACAGAACTAGAACAGAACTAGAACAGAACTAGGAACAGAACTAGAACAGAACTATGGAACAGAACTAGAACAGAACTAGAACAGAACTAGAACAGAACTAGAACACTAGAACAGAAGTGAACAGAACTAGAACAGAACAGAATTGGAAGACAGAACTAGAACAGAACAGAATTGGAACAGAACTAGAAACAGAACTAGAACAGAACTGGAACAGAACTAGAACAGAACTAGAACAGAAGCTAGAACAGAAACTAGAACAGAACTAGAACAGAACTACAACAGAACTACAACAGAACTACCACAGAACACAACAGAACTACAACAGAACTACAACAGAACTAGAACAGAACTAGAACAGAACTAGAAGAACTAGAACAGAACTAGAACAGAACTAGAACAGAACTAGAACAGAACTAGAACAGAACTAGAACAGAACTAGAACAGAACTAGAACAGAACTAGAACAGAACTAGAACAGAACTAGAACAGAAATAGAAACAGAAACAGAACTAGAACAGAACTAGAACAAACTAGAACAGAACTAGAACAGAACTAGAACAGAACTTGAACAGCACACAACTGTAGTAGACGAAATCTACTACAGAACTAGAACAGTACTAGAACAGAACTTGAACAGCACACAACTGTAGTAGACGAAATCTATCCATTATCACTGTATGTTTTCTTGTTTGTATTGCTCTTTAAGAGTTTGAGTTCTGTTCTTTCTTTCGTACTTCTTATTTTTGCAATGAAAAGAAATTGAAATGATTAGAGGGCCGTTCTTGAAAGAGAACAACATCAGGAAACTGGCAACAAGTTATAAAAATGCATTTCATCTTCAGGCCAATACTAAACCAAAGAAAGAATATATCGTACAAAAAAAACCTTAAAGTCTTGTGTATGTACTCTCTTAGATAATGAAGATATAGGCGGATGTTATAAAAAAACTATGAAAAAAAAAACTATCAAATTCTAAAGCATTATTAAATGTTAGTAAAGTTCTTGTGTAGAGATGGCAGACAGGACGAGTTATTGCCAAAGAAATCATTAAAATATTTTTTATTCAGACAATATTTCCGCTTAATAAAATCACTAACTATATGGTATAGAAAATATGGGTTTAATCAAGCTTTTACGAAAAGCTAGAATTATTTGATCAGGCGAAACATTTAAAAATATATTTGCTATTATGAACTCTATATTAATTGTACAGTTTTGTTATATATTATGTTATTGGAATAAGGTTAGACGTATGGATATTGTTTTTAAAATATCACGAGTTTTTTTTCACTTATTTTCTTAAAAAGCTTTCTAGTTTTAACTTTTAACCTCAAGGATTTTTCCTTGCATTCTGATTAGACAATTCAAAATTTTAAAGATATAATTAATGTATTGTATTTTTAATTTTCATTATGTTTGAGAATTAATTAACAAATATAAATGATAAGAAAATGTGTGAGAAATTTTGATGAATAGAAAAAATAAAAAAATCGCCACTTGAAAACACTTGAATTTCTTTTCCAAATCTTTGATGTAAATATGAGTATTAGACTGCCCCAAAATTGTAGTGAGAAATGTATTAACTGGAACTGAAGGAAACATAACTGAACTGAACTAGAACTGAATTAGAACTGAACTAGAACTGAACTAGAACTGAAGTAGAACTGAACTATAACTGAACTAGAACTGAACTAGAACTGAACTAGAACTGAACTAGAACTGAACTGGAACTGAACTGGAACTGAACTGGAACTGAACTAGAACTGAACTAGAACTGAACTAGAACTGAACTAGAACTGAACTAGAACTGAACTAGAACTGAACTAGAACTGAACTAGAACTGAACTATAACTGAACTAGAACTGAACTAGAACTGAACTAGAACTGAACTAGAACTGAACTAGAACTGAACTAGAACTGAACTAGAACTGAACTAGAACTGAACTAGAACTGAACTAGAACTGAACTAGAACTGAACTAGAACTGAACTAGAACTGAACTAGAACTGAACTAGAACTGAACTGAACTAGAACTGAACTAGAACTGAACTAGAACTGAACTAGAACTGAACTAGAACTGAACTAGAACTGAACTAGAACTGAACTAGAACTGAACTAGAACTGAACTAGAACTGAACTAGAACTGAACTAGAACTGAACTAGAACTGAACTAGAACTGAACTAGAACTGAACTAGAACTGAAGTAGAACTGAACTAGAACTGAACTAGAACTGAACTAGAACTGAACTAGAACTGAACTAGATCTGAACTAGAACTGAACTAGAACTGAACTAGAACTGAACTAGATCTGAACTAGAACTGAACTAGAACTGAACTAGAACTGAACTAGAACTGAACTAGAACTGAACTAGAACTGAACTCGAACTGAACTAGAACTGAACTAGAACTGAACTAGAACTGAACTAGAACTGCACTAGAACTGAACTAGAACTGAACTAGAACTGAACTTGAACTGAACTACAAATGAACTAGAACGGATTATCATGGGTTTG
>NW_023997227.1:0-24900 GCF_015586225.1 Lucilia sericata | reverse complement strand
ATCCTATCCTATCCTATCCGATCGTATCCTATCCTATCCTAACCTATCCTATCCTATCCTATCCTATCCTATCCTATCCTAACCTATCCTATCCTATCCTATCCTATCCTATCCTATCCTATCTATCTATCTATCTATCTATCTATCTATCTATCTATCTATCTATCTATCTATCTATCTATCTATCTATCTATCTATCTATCTATCTATCTATCTATCTATCTACTATCTAATCTATCTATCTATCTATCTATCTATCTATCTATCTTCTATCTATCTATCTATCTATCTATCTATCTATCTATCTATCTATCTAATCTATCTATCTATCTATCTATCTATCTATCTATCTATCTATCTATCTATCTATCTATCTATCTATCTATCTATCTATCTATCTATCTATCTATCTATCTATCTATCTATCTATCTATCTATCTATCTATCTATCTATCTATCTATCTATCTATCTATCTATCTATCATAGCTAAATCGACTCAGAATTTCATAAGGAACCAGAATATATATACTTTGTTGGGTCTCAGATGAATATTTTTTGGTCTTACACACGGAATGACAAACTTATATATACACTCTATCACCACTGATGGTGGTGGAAGGTATAAAAAACACTTTACGATTTTGAAAATTCTAACTATAATAGTTTTCAGATATAAATTTTTTTACATATTGGGGACACCACGCAAATTATTGGAAGTTCGCCAATTTATTCAAATGGTAATTTAGATTTCAATGTAACCTATGAAAAATTTTAATATTATAATAATTTCCCAGATATACGAAATTTTGTATTTAATTCATATGGGAGATGTCAAGGTCCAATTGAAAGTCCGCCCATTTTTATATTCTGGGTCATTATGAAATTCTAAGTCGATTTAGCTATGTCCGTCTGTGCGTTTGTCTATCTGGTTAAAACACGCTCACGTTAAAATTAAACAAATGAAATCAACCAAATTCACTGAGAATATTCATTGTTTTCCTAAGCAGTTTGGTATTGAAAAATCAGCAAAATCGGTTAATAGCTTAAAAAGTTATGAGTAAAAATTTCAGACTACTTTTTTCCTAATTCTTGAGTTGTTTTCTCAGAAACTACCAAAGACAAATTTTGTCAAATTTTGCACGTATTGACATAATATGAACAGAAATCATACTACCGACTTAGATCTATATCGGCCCACAATTTGTCATAGCTCCCATATAAGGTCCACTTGAACATATTGCATTGATAAATAAAGCTATCGGGATAAAATTCTACATGAGTATATTTGTTTAGACATAAATTACTCTACGGAATTTTTTGTCCGGGTCGGTCCATAATTGGTCATAGCTCCCATATAAGGTCCACATCCGAAAATCACTTAAACGAGCTTAATTCATAGATAAATAAAGCTATCAGGGTAGAACTCGATGTGAATATGTTTTGTATATAGATATAAATCATTCAGTGAATTTTTTTCCGGATCAGTCCACAATTGGTACTAGCTCCCATATAAGGTCCACATCCTAAAATCATATCTATATATATATAACAAGTAAGAGTGCTATATTCGGCTGTACCGAATCTTATATACCCTTCACCACAGTGTATTTAAAAAAAAATCAATTCTATAAAATTTCAATTTATTTCATTTTCCCGTTTATATCAGTATTATAGCAATAGCAAAACGAACAACAACAACGCTAAACGAAATAAACACAAACATGTAAGAGTGTTATATTCGGCTATGCCGAATTTTATATACCCACCATCAAACCTCGTTTGACTCGAATGAAACTTACTTATGTCGAATTTCATCTATATACTCGTATATTTAGGCCAGTTATAAGCGTTAAAGTAATTTTCTGAAGAGGACCATATATAGGGGGGTAGGGTCAATTATGGGTCGATCCTCATAAAATTTGGTAGATAGAATTTGGTTCGTATTAAATTTATTTGTGTCGAATTTCATCGCTACACTCGTATTTTTAAACCATTAATGAGCGTTGCAGTCATTTTCTGAAGGGGACCTTATATGGGGGGTAGAGTCAATTTTGGACCAATCCTCATATTGATTTTGGATCATAAGAAACTTACTTATGTCGAATTTCATCACTATATTCGTATTTTTAAACAAGTTATGGCTGTTAAAGCTGCTTCCTGCTATCCGAAAACGTGGACCGATATTACCCATTTTCAATACCAAACAAACCTATAAGAAATATTTATGTGAAATTTCAACCCTCTAGCTCTTTCCATTGGGACTCTATCGTGCTTTCAACAGACAGACAGACGGACGGACAAACGGACGAACATGGCTGGATCGTCGTAGAATTTAATGAGGACCCAGAATATATATACTTTTGTGGGTCTATGAACAATATTTTTATGTGTTACAAACGGAATGACAAAATCAATATACCCCCCATCTTTTTGATGGTGGGTATAAAAAAACAAAATACACAAGGCAGTGAAATCAACAGCCATCCAAACATACGCAACGAAATACACAAAAAAACAAAACACACAACGCAATGAAACCAACAGACACCCAAACATACGAAACTGAACGAATTTATGGATGAAAAACAAATTTTCTGAAAGAGGCTTTATATGGGGGCTAGGGGCAAATATGGACCAAGCCCGATAACATTTTGTGAATATATTTATATTTACATAATATTTTATTGTGCTGAATTTCATAGCGATATTTGTGTTTATAAGTTAATTTTGGACATTCAAGTAATTTTCTGAAGGGGACTTTGTATGGGAGCTAGGGTCAAATGGGGCCCGATCTTTATGAAATTTGGCAGGGTCATCAAGACTTCTATAAAACTTAGTTGTGCCGTATTTTATCGATATATCTGTATATTTAACATAATTATGAGCTCAGAAGCCCTTTTCGGGGGGTTCTGTTCTATGGGGGCTAGGTGAAATAATGGACCGATTTTAACCATTTTCAATAGGCTTCGTCCTTGGGTGAAATAAAACGTGCGTGCCAAATTTCATCTAATTATCTTGAAAATTGCGACCTGTAGCTTGCGCACAAGGTTTACATGGACAGCCAGCCAGCCAGACGGACGGAGGGACGGACATAGCTTAATCGACTCAGAAAACGATTCTAAGCCGATTGTTATACTTTATGGTGGGTCTATGGCGAATATTTTTTTATGTTACAAACATCAGCACAAATCCAATATACCCTCCCCACTAAAGTGGTGTAGGGTATAAAAGCAAACACAAAATACACAACGCAATGAAACCAACAGACATCCAAACAAACGAAACACCAAGAAACAAAAACAATATACACAAGGCAATGAAACACACAGCCATCCAAACATATAAAACGAAATACTCAATGAATAAGCAGTGTTGTTGTTGTTGCTTATATCAAAGCATGAAAAAAATTGTCTTTTTTATGAAATTTTCAGAGGTTGTCTCGGATTTTTGCTCATATCTCCGGTATTTATGGACCGATTTTGCTCATTTTAAATAGCGATCTTCTCGAAAGCATGTCTAACAGAATTATTGCAGATTCGGATCTTGCCGATATCTGGGGTCCTCTAAAAACTGATTTCAACAAACACACAGACGGACACACAGACACACAGACAGACAGACAGACGGACCGACAGACGGACATAGCTTAATCAACTCCGCTACCTATAAGGATCCAGAATATATATACTTTATGGGGTCGGAAAATTATATTATAGAAATTACAAACGGAATGACAAACTTATATATACCCTTCTCACGAAGGTGAATGGTATAAAAATGAATGTGTGTTTGTTTGTATGTATATATGTTTGTATGTTTGAACGTTATAGACTACTAAACGGCTGAACCGATTTTATTCAAATTTTCACAGCGTATTCCTGTATATCTGGAATAGGTAATAGGCTACTTTTTATTTCGAAATTTCAAGTGGGCGACGAGCCACGCCTATATTAAGAAAATATTAAATCCGTATATTTGAGATAATATAACAGTTAGTGTCCTCAAATTTTGTCGGAGCAACTTTAGTGTCAATATAATTATTTAGGACAAAAAGTAGGTGGACTATCATTAGGGGGCGTAGCACCTCCCATATAAATTAAATACAAAAATACGTTTATCTTGGAAACTATTACAGTTAGAATCTTCAAAAACTTTAACATCCATTTAAACATTTTGGGTAATAAATTGGCGGACTACCCATGAGGGGAGCGGCACCTCCCATATTAAATAAAGACAAAAATTCGTTTATCTTGAAAACTAATGGAACTAAATTCTTCAAATTTCGCACGATGAACTTAAATATTCATCTGAACATTTTGGAGGAAATAAAACGGACTTTCATCTGGGGGGGCTTGAAGCCCCCACATGAATCAAATAGAAAAAATCGTATATCCATTGAAAGTTGTTTGTATGTTCGAACGTTATAGACTACAAAACTGCTGAACCGATTTTCTTCAAATTTTCACAGCGTATTCCTGTATGTCTGGAATAGGAACTATAGGCTACTTTTTATTTTGAAATTTCAAGTGGGCGAGGTGCCACGCCCATATTAGAAAATATTAAATCCGTATATTTGAGCTAATATAACAGTTAGAGTCCTCAAATTTTGTCGGAGCCACTTTAGTGTCAATATGATTATTTAGGACAAAAATTAGGCGGACTAGCATTAGGGGGCGTTTATCTCAGAAACAATTACAGTTAGAATCTTAAAATTTTGCACAAATAACTTTATCATCCATGTTAACATTTTGGGAAATAAATTGGCGGACTACCCATGAGGGGAGCGCCACCTCCCATATTAATTAAATGCAAAAATTCGGTTATCTGGAAAACTAATAGAACTAAATTCTTCAACTTTTGCACTAAGAACTTAAATATTCGTCTGAGCATTTTGGATGAAAAAGATCGGACTTCCATCTGGGGGGGCTTGGAGCCCCCATATGAATTAAATAGAAAAATTCGTATATCTGAGAAACTATTAGAGCTAGAATCTTCAAATTTTACTTGAAGAACTTTGACATTCATCTGAACAATTAGAGTATAATGGGCGGACTTTCAATGGGGGACTTGGTACCTCTCATATTAATTAAATACAAAATTTCGTTTATCTGGGAAACTAATAGAACTAGATTCATCAAATTTTGCACAAATTACTTTAATATTCACCTAAACATTTTGGAGAAAAAAGGGCGGGTTTTTATCTTTGGGGCTTGAAACCCCCACATGAATTTAATATAAAAATTCTTATATCTGAGAAACTATTAGATGTAGAATCTTAAAATATTACATGAAGTACTTTGACATTAATGTGAACATTTAGGGAATAATTGGCGGACTTTAAATGGGGGACTTGGCACTTCCCATATTAATTAAATACAAAAATTAATTTATCTGGGAAACTAATAGAACTAGATTCTTCAAATTTTGCATAAATTACTTTAATATTCAACTGAACATTTTGGGGGGAAACGAGCGGACTTTCATATGGGGGTCGTGGAGCCCCCATATGAATTAGTTAGAAAAAATCGTCTTAGAAACTATTTGAGCTAGAATCTTAAAATTTTACTTGAAAAACTTTGACATTCATCTGAACAATTAGGGTATAACGGGCGGACTTTCAATAGGGAACTTGACAACTCCCATATGAATTAAATATAAAATTTCGTTTATCTGGGAAACTAATAGAACTAGATTCTTCAAATTTTGCAGAAATTACTTCAATAATCATCTGAATATTTTGGAGGAAAAAGATCGGACTTTCATCTGGGGAGCTTGAAGCCCCCACATGAATGAAATAAAATAATTGTATATCTGGAAACTACTAGAGCTAGAATCTTAAAATTTTACATAAAAAACTCTGACATTCATGTGAACATTTAGAGAATAACGGGCGAGCTTTCAATTGGGGGCTTGGCACTACAAAAATGAATTAAATACAAAATTTCGTATATCTTGGAAACTATTATATTATTCAAATTTTTCATAGATAGATAGAAATTGGCGAACTTTCAGTAATTTGCTTGGCATCTCTAATATGTAACATATTGTAAATCTAGAGAACTATTGCAGTTAGAATCTTCAAAATCGTTAAGTGTGTTTTTTATTTATACTGCTTTTAGGGTAGCAAAGCACACTGGGTAAAGCTAGTATATATATAAAACAGACTGTTTGCTTGTTACGCTTTCACGTCACGGCAAAACTATTCAAAGAACTGACATGAAATTTGGACCGTTAATAGGTCTAACCCCAAAAGGAGCAATGGGCTATATAAGATTATGATCGGATGCCACGCCCTTTTTTCCGCCCCTTTTTTGTAAAACTATTCTTACAGCAATTTTGCAATCACAATATGCAAAAACTACTAAACCGATTTACATGAAATTTTACATACCAATAGGTATAAGCTCGAAAAGGACTATAGGATATATATAAGATCTTGTTCTGATGCCACGCCCCTTTCTGCGCCCACTATTTAAAAATTATCCTTACCTATATCCTATCCTATAATTATATGAAAGAGACTGTCTGTTTGTTACGCTTTCACGGCCAAACTAATAAACCGATTTACATGAAATTTAGAACACAGATAAAATCATAATTGGACGTTACGATTCCTCTTATGCTTACTTTTTTCTATATAATTGTTATACAAAATTTTCATTCGAGACTTACAGAAAACTACTGAACCGTTTTACATGAAATTTGATATACTGATAGATCTGACCTCAGGAGGAACTATAAACTATATAAGATCTGGATCGTACGCCACACCCCTTTTTACGCCAACTTTTTGTAAAACAATTTTTATACCAAATTTACGTTCAAGCATACAAAAAGTTTATACTAAGGAAAGAAATTTTACTTAAGTATGTACTTTAGTACTAAAGTACTTTATTTCTCTTGTGGAGAACTGTTAAACCCGACATATGTTTTGTGTCCGTGATTAAGATTATATTTATGATTTTGTAACTTCTTTATGCATGTACATATGTATGTAATTAATCTTGATTGGGCCCAGAAACATTTGTGTTAAGTGATTTTCAGATACCGACCGATTATTCTATAAATTTTATGTAACTTTTTGTAAAACAACTTTTATACCAAATTTACGTTCAAGCATACAAAAAAGTTTATACTAAGAAACGAAATTTTACTTAAGTATGTACTTTAGTACTAAAGTACTTTATTTCTCTTGTGGAGAACTGTTAAACCCGACATATGTTTTGTGTCCTTGATTAAGATACTATTTATCATTTTGTAACTTCTTTATGCATGTACAAATGTATGTAACTAATGTTGATTAGGCCCAGAAACATTTGTATTAAGTGATTTTCAGATACCGACCGATTATTCTATAACCTATTATGTGCCGATCCTGCTGATAACTTATATGCCAACTACGACCAATAATGGACCAATTCGAAAAAAAAATAATCAAAAATAATCAAAAACAAGTAAGAAATTATAGTCGGGCGATGCCGACCATATAATACCCTACACCTTTGACAAAAATATAATGTGATTTAGTTGCCATAATAAAGCAATTAAGTTGAATTGTACCTTGCCTTAGATATACATACTTAAGCCGTTTATTGTTGAATAAAATTGTGGACATTTAAGTGAAATTTTGATGGGGGCTTTTCATAGGGGCTAGGGTCATATGAGAACCTATTATTATGGAATTCGTGCGGGTCATTAAGTCTTGTATACAACTTGGTTTTTGCAGCTTTTTGTCGAGAAATGAGTATATTAAACATAATTATGAACTTAAAAGCCCTATTCGGCGGGTTCAGTCGTATGGGGGCTAGGTGAAATAATGGACCGATCTTAACCATTTTCAATAGGCTTCGTCTCAAATTGCTACCTGTAGTTTGATTACAAGGTTTAAAAGCCCTATTCGGGGGTTCAGTTGTATGAGGGCTAGGTGAAATTATGGACCGATGTTAACCATTTTCAATAGGCTTCGTCTGCGATACCATAAAAGATCATGTGCCAAATTTCATTGAATTATCTCCAAAATTGCGACCTGTAGTTTGATTACAAGGATTACAAGCCCTATTGGGGGGTTCAGTTGTATGGGGGCTAGGTGAAATAATGGACCGATTTTAACCATTTTCAATAGGCTTCGTCCCTGGGACAATAAAAGATCATGTACCAAATTTCATTGAATTATCTTCAAAATTGCGACCTGTAGTTTGATTACAAGGTTTACATGGACGGACGGACATAGTTAAATCGACTCAGAAAATGATTCTGAGCCGATTGGTATACTTTAAGGTGGGTATAGGACCAATATTATTGTGCGTTACAAACACCAGCACAAACCCAACATACCCTCCCCACTAAAGTGGTGTAGGGTATAAAAATCTGTGTATAGATTTTTATACCCTACACCACTATAGTGGGAAGGTTATATGCGTTTGTGCTGATGTTTGTAACGCATTAAAATAAGCCCCGAAAAGGGCTTTTGAGCTCATAATTATGTATAATATAAATGTATCTCGATGAAAGTTCGCACAACTAAGTTTTATACAAGCCTTGATGACCTTGCCGAATTTCGAAATGATCGGACTTCATTTGACCCTAGCCCCCACACAAAGCCCCCCTCAGAAAGTGACTTGAATATCCGCAATTCATTTATTAGCACTGTTATTGTAATGAAGTTTAGCACAGACAAATATTAAATATATTATATAAATACAAATCTATCCAGCCCTTTTTATCGGGGTCGGTCCACATTTGCTTCTATCCCCCATATAAAGCCTCTTTTAGAAAATAAGTTTTTCGTCAATAAATTGCTTTTTTGGTCAATTATGGACCGATCCTCGTCAAATATTCTAGAACGATTTTAGTTTATGCAGTAATGAGCGTCAAGGCCATTTTCTGAAGGGGGCTTTATATGGGGGTAGGATCAATTATGAACCGATCCTTATAAAATTTTACAAAACGATTTAGGTTCCTATAAAATATATTCATGTCGAATTACATCGCTATAGATGCTTCTTTTAGACAGTTATGAGCGTTAAAGTCATTTTCTTAAGGGGACCTTATATGGGGGATAGGGTCAATTATGAACCGATCCTTATAAAAAGTTTACAATGATATTAAGGTTCCTATAAAATATGCTCATGTCGAATTCCATCGCTATAGATACTTCCTTAAGGCAGTTATGAGCGTTAAAGTCATTTTCTGAAGGGAACCTTATATGGGAGGTAGGGTCAATTATGGACCGATCTTTATAAAATTTTACAGAGCGATTTAGGTTCCATGTCGAATTTCATCGCTTTAGATGCTTCTTTTCGTCAGTTATGAGCGTTAAAGTCATTTTGTGAAGGGGACGAATTCGATATTGCCCAATTTCAATACCAAACAAACTGCATGAATATAAAATGTCTGTGCAAAATTTCAGCCCGCTAGCTACTTCCATTTGGACTCTATCGTGTTTTAAACCGATAGACAGACGGACGGACATAGCTAGATCGTCTTAGAATTTAATAAGGATCCAGAATATATACTTTTATGATAAATATTTCGATGTGTTACAAACGAAATGACATAAACAATATACCCCCATCTTTTTTGATGGTGGTATAAAAATAAATCACATTAAATATTAATAGCTGGTGTAGGGTATCATATAGTCGGCCAAGCCCGATTATACTTTCTTACTTGTTTTTTTTTATACCCACCATCAAAAAAGATGGGGGGTATATTGTTTTTGTCATTCCGTTTGTAACACATTGAAATATTCGTCTAAGACCCATAAAAGTATATATATTCTGGGTCCTTATTAGATTCTAAGACGATCTAGCCATGTCCGTCCGTCTGTCCGTCTGTCTGTCTGTCTGTCTGTCTGTCTGTTGAAAACACGATAGAGTCCAAATGGAAGTAGCTAGCGAGCTGAAATTTTGCACAGATACTTTTAGTTGATGCAGTTTGGTTGGTATTGAAAATGGGCAATATCGGTCCACAATTTCGCCTAGCCCCCATATAAGGCCCCCTTCAGAAAATGACTTTATCGCTCATAACTTGCTAAGGGAAGAACCAATAGCGGTGAAATTTGGCACAAACATGTTTCATGGGAATCTAAATCTCTTTGTTATATTTTATAAGGATCGGTCCATAATTGACCCTAACCCCCATATAAAGTCCCCTTCAGAAAATGACTTTATCGCCCATAACTGCCTAAGAGAAGCATCAATAGCGGTGAAATTCGGCACAAACATGTTTTATGGGAACCTAAATCTCTCTGTAAAATTTTATAAGGATCGCTCCATAATTGACCCTACCCCCCATATAAAGTCCCCTTCAGAAAATGACTTTATCGCCCATAACTGCCTAAGAGAAGCATCAATAGCGGTGAAATTCGGCACAAACATGTTTTATGGGAACTTAAATCTGTCTGTAAAATTTTATAAGGATCGGTCCATAATTGACCCTACCCCCCATATAAAGTCCCCTTCAAAAAATGACTTTATCGCCCATAACTGCCTAATAAAAGCATCAATAGCGGTGAAATTCGGCACAAACATGTTCTATGGGAACTAAAATCTCACTGTAAAATTTTATAAGGATCGGTCCATAATTGACCCTACCCCCCATATAAAGTCCCCTTCAGAAGATGACTTTATCGCCCATAACTGGCTAAGAAAAGCATCAATAGCGATGAAATTCGGCACAAGCATGTTTTATGGGAACATAAATCTCTTTGTAAAATTTTATAAGGATAGGCCCATAATTGACCCTACCCCCCATAAAAAGTCCCCTTCAGAAAATGACTTTATCGGCCATAACTGGCTAAGAGAAACATCAATAGCGGTGGAATTCCGCACAGACATGTTTTATGGAAACGTAAATTTCTTCGAAAATTTTATAAGGATCGGTCCATACTTGACCCTACCCCCCATTTAAAGTCCCCTTCAGAAAATGACTTTATGGCCCATAACTGTCTAAGAGAAGCATCAATAGCGGTGAAATTCAGCACAAACATATTTTATGGGAACATAAATCTCTTTGTAAAATTTTATAAGGATAGGCCCATAATTGACCCTACCCCCATATAAAGTACCCTTCAGAAAATGACTTTATCGCCCATAACTGGCTAAGAGAAGCATCAATAGCTGTGAAATTCGGCACAAACATGTTTTATGGGAACATAAATCTCTTCGTAGAATTTTATAAGGATCGGTCCATAATTGACCCTACCTCCTATAAGGTCCCCTTCAGAAAAGGACTTTAATGCTCATATCTACCTTAAGAAGCATATGCATAACAATAAAATTCGACATAAAAAAGTTTTATAGGAACTAAAATCATTTTCTTAAATTTTATGAGGATGTGTCCATAATTGACCCTAACCCCCTAATAAGGTCTCCTTTATACAATGACTTTAACGCTCATTACTGACTCAAAAATGTGAGTACAGCGGTAAAATTATACATAAACAAATTTCGTGCGAGCCAAAACCTCTCTATCAAATTTTATAAGGATCGGTCCTTATTTAAATCGGTCTATAATTGATTCGCTCCAGAAAATCACTTAAACGCTCATGTGTGACTCAAAAGTTCTTCCAAATTACGGTAGTTTTATAGGAACTGAAATTTTTCAACTGAATTTGATGAAGATCGGTCGATAACTATCAAACCCCCATTTTCGGCTTTCTTCAGAAAATTACTTTAAACCTCATGACTGAATTAAAAATACGAGTACAGCGACATTAGATACACACAATTATTGTATAAACCGACAAGGAAAGGTCCATAATTGACTCTACCCTCCATATAACCACTCTTACAAAAAAACAGTTTTTGGTTATAAATATTGGGTCAAAGAAAATTAATATTTTTAATTCGGAATAGCACGGTCCATGCTTAAGCCCTTGGCCCTCTTCCAAATATTTCCCTGATGTTCATATTAATATCAACATATGATTCAAACTAGATCGATAATATCAAAATTTATTAATAAGGATGATTTGATGGTGGGTATATAAGATTCGGCATGGCCGAATATAACACTCTTACTTTTTTTTATTATTATTTTTTTTTTTTTTTTGAATTATTGTCCATTATTGGTCATAGTTTCCATATAAGTTATCGGCAGGATCGGCACATAATAGGTCATAGAATAATCGGTCGGTATCTGAAAATCACTTAATACAAATGTTTCTGGGCCTAATCAACATTAGTTACATACATTCATGCATAAAGATGTTACAAAATGAAAATAGTATCTTAATTACGGAAACACAACATATGCCGGGTTTAACAGTTCTCCATAAGAGAAATAAAGTACTTTAGTACTAAAGTACATACTTAAGAAAAATTTCTTTTCTTAGTATAAACTTTTTTGTATGCTTGAACGTAAATTTGGTATAATAATTGTTTTACAAAAAGTTGGCGTAAAAAGGGGCGTGGCATCCGATCCAGATCTTATATAGTTTATAGTTCCTCCTAAGGTCAGACCTATCGGTATACCAAATTTCATGTAAAACGGTTCAGTAGTTTTCTGTAAGTCTCGAATGAAAATTTTGTATAACAATTATAATGAAAAAAGGAAGCATAAGAGGAATCGTAACGTCCAATTATGATTTTATATACCCTATTGTTCCACTTAGAGTAGAACTATTAGTGTTCTAAATTTCATGTAAATCGGTTCAGTAGTTTGGCAGTTTCATATAATTATAGGATTGGATATAGGTAAGGATAGTTTTATAAAAAGTGGGCGTAGAAATGGGCGTGGCATCAGATCAAGATCTTATATATAGCCTATAGTCCTTTTCGAGCTTATACCTATCGGTATGCAAAATTTCATGTAAATCGGTGTAGTAGTTTTTGCATATTGTGATTGAAAAATTGCTGTAATAATAGTTTTACAAAAAGTGGGCGGAAAAAAGGGCGTGGCATCCGATCATGATCTTATTTAGCCCATTGCTCCTTTTGGGGTTAGACCTATTAACGGTTCAAATTTTATGTCAATCGGTTGAATAGTTTTGCCGTGAAAGCGTAACAAATAAACAGTCTGTTTTATATATATTCTAGCTACGCGTACCCGGCGTTGCCCGGGTTTCTTCTAAAATAAAGAGAATATTATTCTGTCTGTAATGACTATACTTTTTTAATAGATGTCAAAATTTAGCTTATAACTTAAAAATAGTTATTATATTTTTCTGCATTTTGTTTAATACTTAAAGTCAGTTTCTGGACAAAAATGTCCCTTAAAAATTTACAAATTGAAAATGAGTTTTAATTTGGAAATTTTGACTACTTTCTAGAAACATTTAGGAAAGTTTTTTTGAGAAATTATACTGAAATAAGCATTCTCAATCACTCGTAGGGAACTAAGGACACTTTCAAATTAGTTGTTTTATTTTTCGCATGTGCAGTTGATTTGAAGAATTGTTCAGTTTAAATTCGGTCACACTGTACTTTGAATTGTAGTGCCCCTGGTGTATAAAGCAATGTTGCCCAAAATCGCGATTCCCTATCACGCGAGATAGGGCAAGAAATTTCTGCTGACGTTGCGTTGACTCACCTACACTATCAGCTTATTTGTGTATTTTCTTATTTGAGCATGTGTTAGTTGATTATCTCTCAACTTGCAAAACAAAATCAACTCAGTTGCTGATCAGCATTTGTCGACTTTTTTAAAACCAACACAGAAATACAACAACAAAGTTTTGAGAAAGCCGAATTTATGTAGATGAATGAGAGAGCACAGCTGATAGTTTTTTATATATGAACTTTAATGTACGCTGTCTGTCAAAATCCATAATATCAATTTGGCAGTTAGAAAATACTTTTTAGTTTGCAGTCATTTTATTAGTACAGTTTTATTTTGGGTTACATTTTGTTCTCTGCTGCTTTACCAATACAAATCAATGTGTAACAGTATGTGTATGGGCAGCACTGGTACAGAGACAAAAAGCTTCGGGGCATTTTATTAACTACAAAAATACTTACCATTATCCGTACAAAATTCAAGCGATTTTCTTTCTATTTGAAAAAGTACAGGCAATTGAAGAAACTCTGAAACGATTATGAAACATTCTGCACAAAATTATGAAAAATTTGGAAGATTTCAAATTCCTTTAAAAATAACAAAATTAAGTTTTTTCCTGTTCTAAAAATATGAAGAATCCTTGAATCTTGACAGAGAAAACAAAACAATTTCGAGTAGTTCATTAAAGAGTAAAACCACCGTTTTTGTCTCATCATTGTTTCTCAAAAATATATCCATTTATACAAAAGTATGTTTAAACATATTATTTTTATTCATTAGCTTTTATACATACCACTTATTAAATCCGAAGAAATAAAGGTCAAATATCGTTAGATGTACAAAGCAGATACCCAAATAATTTTACTTATTAAAATATCCACGTCTTCCTCTAATTAAAATAAGTTTCAGAATTTGTAAATGGAATATGTGTGCTGGAGTTATTCAAAATCATTATTTATGTAATTTGAAAAGCTTGCAATAAATACGGCGCTACATACAGAAAAAGTTGTGCAGAATTTTTGGTTCATAATTTTCTAAAAGTATAAAAAGATATCGAAAGATCAATTTATCCAAATATATGAACAATGCTTTCTATGCATCATTTGAGAGGTCTACCTATATAAGATTTGCAAAAGTGCTGACTTTCGGGACACTCTAATGAGTTGTCAAATACATATCTTCATGGTTTTTAGATTTGAGCTGCATTTGAAAAATGGAAACCGAATTTATATCAAGATAATTTTTTTATGGCATAATTACCTGATCATAGATTTCTATTGCTATCTCGATTAACAATAAATTAAAATTTTTTATTTTTAATATAAAACTCGATTTGTATAAAAAATATGAGTAATTACGGATCTTTATTGTTTTCTCAAATTGAGAGTTATTTAAAGTAATTTTTTAAAGAGTTATATAAAGAGAAATTTTAAGGGGAGATATGAATGATTTTCTAGATAGATTTAGGTGTTAAAGGAAGGAACCACAGCCGATTTAAAATTCGAATTTAAGTGAAAATGTAATATGAATATATTATTTTCCCTATTTTAGAAGCGGTTTTTGTTCAGTAGTTTTTATTCTACATACAAATGTGGCATCGTAAACATTCATTTAAGATCTAATAAAGATTCTGTTTTAAGATAGTTTTTTCCTGAGAATATACAGCAGATTACAGGTTTTTAAATAAAAACTGTTTTCCGGTGGAAAACGCTTTAGATGAAAATCGATTTTTGATAATAAATTAAATTGAATACAGATTTTTATTTTACATAATCGTAAAGTTAGTTAATGATCTAAAAACATTTTAAAGTTTTCACATAAAAATAAATTTTTTATTAAAATTTAATTAAATAATAATTCTCTTATACTATGATCATGATCTTTAGCATTATAAATGTAACAAAAAGTGGACAGAAAAAAGTCATTGGATGTCATTAAGATCACAACAGGCCCGAAATTAGTGCTTTAGGTGTATTTATTCAGATTTGGTGTATTAAACATTCTCTTCCTCAAACAAACAATGTATATATATTCTTGATCCTTATGAAATTCTGAGTCGATTAAGCTATGTAAGTCTGTCTGTCTGTGTAAAACACGTTCACGTTGAAACCAAGCAATAGAAATTCACGAAATTCACCCAAAATATTCTTTATTATTCGGTACAGTTTGGTATTGAACATCAGTAAAATCGATTCACGGCGTAAACAGTTCAGAGTAAAAATTTCAGACTACCTCGAAAAAAATAAAGTTTTTTTCCCAATTCTTATGTAGTTTTCTCAGAAACTACTAAAGATATTTCGATGCATTTTGTCACACATTATTTGTTTGTGCCAGGAATCAAGTATGTTCAAACTCATAACAATTGATCCAATATTTCCCATAGCCCCCATATATTCCCGGATATAAGTTTATCGTTAATAACTCCCTCAAATATATCGGTATCAACACAAAATTTTGTACATACAAATATAATATGAACAGAAATCATAGCTCCCATGTATGGTCCACTTCCAAAAATCACCTAAACACACATATTTCATTGACAAATAAAGCTTTTGTGATAAAATTCGAGCTGAATATGTTTTGTGTACATACAAATCATTCTACCAAATTTCTTTTCGGATCGGTACTTTATTAGTCATAGCTCCCATATACTATATTTAATTGTCAAATAAAGATATCTTGATAAAATTCGTCTATATATGAATCACTCTACGGAATTTTTTACGGATATGACCATAATTGGTCATAGCTCCCATATAAGGTCCACTTCCGAAAATCATTTAAACGCATATGTTTCATATCGGTATAATATTCAAATTGAATATGTTTTGTATACGTATAAATCATTCTAACAATATTTCCCCGGATCGGTCCATTATTGGTCATAGCTCCCATATAAGGCTCTCTTCCGAAAATCATTTAAACTCACATATTTCATTGTTAAATAAAGCTATCTTGATAAAATTAGACACAAATATGTTTTGTGTACATACAAATGAATCACTCTACGAAATTTTTCTGGAGAAGCCCGTAATTGGTCGTAGCTCCTATATGAAGTCAAGTTATCTAAAAATTAGATGTTAAATGGGTTTTAATAAAAAGTATCTTGCTGGTGGAGGGTATTTAAGATTCGGCATAGCCGAATATAGCACTCTAATTAAACGCCAAATTTTATGTAAATAAGTTTATTAGTTATGTAGTAAAAAAATAAAAAAAGTAGTTTGTCCGTGAAAGCGTAACAAACAGACTTTCTCTTTCATATAATCATAGGATAAGATATAGGTAAGGGTAGTTTTATAAAAAGTGGGAGTAGAAAGGCCGTGGCATCGGATCAAGTTCTTATATATAGCCTATAGTTCTTTCCAAGCTTATACCTATCGGTATGCAAAATTTAATCGGTTCTTGCATATTGTGATGGCAAAATTGTAATAATAGTTTCACTAAAAGTGGGCGTAAAAAGGGGTGTGGCATCCGATCAAGATCTTATATGGCCTATTGTTCTTTTTGGGGTTAGACCTATTAGCGGTCTAAATTTCCGTGAAAGCGTAACAAACAAACAGACTGTTTTATATATATAGGATAGGATATTATACGTTTTGCTGATAGAGGGTATATATAAGTTTGTCATTCCGTGTGTAACACCAAGAAATATTCATCTGAGACCCCACAAAGTATATATATTCTTGGTCCTTATGAAATTCTGAGTCGATTTAGCTATGTCCGTCTGTCCGTCCGTCCGTCCGTCTGTCTGTCTGTCTGTCTGTGTAAAACAATGGAAATTAACGAAATTCAGCAAAAATATTAATTATTATCCGGTACAGTTTGGTATTGCAAATGAGCAAAATCGGTTCACATCGGGAAAAATTATAAATCAAAATTTAAAACAACTACGAAAAAATAAACATTTTTTATACATTCTGATAATTTCATGAAAGTCATCATACATTCGTTCCTACACAAGATCCTGATTCCTGCTGAAAATTGCAATCTTCACAAAATTTTACAACTTAAAATCTTATGTCAATAGAATTCATTGAGAGAAAAAATTTTCTGGATGGGTCCATAATTGGACATAGCTCTCATACATGGTCCCCTCCCGAAAATCACTTAAACGTGCATAACTCATTACTAAATTAAGATATCCATGCAAAATTTGGAATAAGTATTGCTCATATGCACAAAAATATTACTGTGAATTTTTTTTCGGATCGGTCCATAATTGGTCATAGCTCCCATACAAGGACACTTCCCCAAAATCACTCAAACGCGCATAACACATTACTAAATTAAGATATCCATGTAAAATTTGGTACAAGTATTGCTCATATGCACAGAAATATTACTTTGAAATTTTTTTCCGATCGGTCATAGCTCCGATACAAGGTCCACTCCCGAAAATCACTTAAACGCACATAACTCATTACTAAATTAAAATATCCATATAAAATTTAGTACAAGTCTCTCACATACAGAAATATTACTGTGAAATTTTTTTCCGATCGGTCCATAATTTTTCGTAGCTGCCATACAAGGTCCCTTCCCGAAAATTACTTAAACGCGCATAACTAATTACTAAATTAAGTATTGCTCATGCACAGAAATATTAGTGTGAAATTTTTTTCCGATCGGTCCATCCTTGGTCATAGAATTTTGAAATTCTGTCTTTATATACATAAATGGTCATAGCTCCCATACAAGGTCTTAAACGCCCATTACTCATTACCAAATAAAGCTATTGATACAAAATTTGGCACAAATATTAGTTTGGTATACAAAAATTCTATTTCAAGATATTTTTCACGATCGGTCCATAACATGGGTGCGGTCGGTCCAATGCAAGGTTCCCTTCAGAAAATCACTTGTACACACATTACTTATTACTAAATTACGATATAGATACAAAATTTGACTGAAATATAGCTTTTATGTACAGAAATTTAGCTTAAAGAATTTTTCACGATCGGTCTATAATTGGTCATATCTCCCATACTAGGTCCTGCACCTAAAAGCACTTTAACCGTATTTAATTAGTTGCATTATCAATTTGTATTTTGAAAATTCTTAAATCTTTCACACACATGCATACATGCACATTATTAAATATCGTTAAAGCATATTTTACGGCGCTATAAAAATATAAAAGAAAATGTAATGTTCAATAAATTTTGGAAATGTAACATATTTAAGCTGTTTAAATCTTGGGGTTTTTCTATCTAAGACATGAGAAAACTTATTTCTACAAATATTTCATCAATTAAAAAAGTATTAATATAAAAGTAGCTGGTGGAGGGTATTTAAGATTCGGCTCAGCCGAATATGGCACTCTAACTTGTTATACCCTACACCACTATAGTGGGAAGGGTATTATGCGTTTGTGCTGATGTTTGTAACGCATTAAAATATTAGTACTATACCTTAAAGTATACCGATCGACTCAGAATCACTTTCTGAGTCGATTTAACTATGTCCGTCCGACCGTCTGTGTGTCCATGTAAACGTTGTTATCAAAGTACAGGGGACCGATATTGCCCAATTTCAATACCAAAAAAACTGCATCAATATAAAATGTCTGTGCAAAATTTCAGCCCGCTAGATCGTCTTAGAATTTAATAAGGATCCAGAATATATACTTTATGATAAATATTTCGATGTGTTACAAACGAAATGACATAAACAATATACCCCCATCTTTTTTGATGGTGGTATAAAAATAAATCACATTAAATATTAATAGCTGGTGTAGGGTATCATATAGTCGGCCAAGCCCGACTATACTTTCTTACTTGTTTTTTTTTTCGAATTTGTCCATTATTGGTCATAGTTCCCACATAAGTTATCGCAGGATCGGTACATAATAGGTCGAAGAATAATCGGTCGGTATTTGAAAATCACTTAATACAAATGTTTCTGGGCCTAATCAAAATTAGTTACACACATACATGTATAAAAAAGTTACAAAATGATAAATAGTATCTTAATTACGGAAACAAAACATGTGCCGGGTTTTTTTAAGTAAAATTTATTTCTTTGGTATAAATTATAAATTCGGCCCTATAACTTTAACCATTTACATTGGGTTTTAATAAAAAGTAGTTTGCAGGTGGAGGGTATTTAAGATTCGGCAGAGCCAAATATAGCATTCTAACTTACTTTCCCTAATTACTGAGTAGTTTTCTCAGAAACTACCCAAGATAATTCGACAAATTTTGTCACAGATTATTTTTTCCATCTATAGATTAATTATGTTTATAATTGCAACAATCTATCCAAAATTTCCCATGGTCCCCATACAAAGGTACTTATTCCCGGAAATAAATTTATCGTTAATAGCTTAATTCATAGATAAATAAAGCTATCTGGATAAAATTCTACATGAATGTGTTTTGTGTGTATATGAATTACTCTACGAAATTTGTTCCGGATCGGTCCATAATCGGTCATAGCTCCCATATAAGTTCCACATCCTAAAATCACTTAAACAAGCTTAATTCATTGATAAATAAAGCTATCGGGATAAAATTCGGCATGATGTGTATAATATAAATTTTGTGTATAAATATTAATTACTTTACGAATTTTTTTTCGGATCGGTCCATAATTGGTCATAGCTCTCCTATAAGGTCCACATCCGAAAATCTCTTAAATGCGCATAATTCATTGATAAAGCAAACTTTGCTAAATAAAAACCGCACTTTATGATTTTTGAAGATTCTAGTTCTGTTAGTTTCCCTGTTATACGATTTTTTTTAATCCATATGGGAGGTACCATAGCCCTTTTTGATAGTCCACAATTGAGGTATGGTACCTCCCATGTTCACATGAATGTGAAAATTCTTTGTGCAACATTTTAGGATTCTAGATTCAAATATTCACATGTCAGGCGCGAAATTTAAGGATTTTAGCTCTAATAGTTTTTAGCTCTAATAGTTTCTCTAATAGTTTGTATTTAATTCATACGAGAACTCCAAATGAATGTCCGCACATTTTACTTCCATATGTTCACTTTTATGTTAATTTTAAGATTCTACCTCTAATAGTTTCTAGATAAACGAATTTTTGTATTTAATTCATATGGGAAGTGCCACATGAAATTTTAAAATAAGAAGTAGCCTATAGTTCCTTGCAGACATACAGGAAGACACTGTGAAAATTTCAGGAAAATCGGTCTATACATACATATATACATACATACTTACATACGTACATACATACATACATACATACATACATACATACATACATACATACATACATACATACATACATACTACATACATACATACATACATACATACATACATACAGACATACATACATACATACATACATACATACATACATACATACATACATACATACATACATACATACATACATACATACATACATACATACATACATACATACATACATACATACATACATACATACATACATACATACATACATACATACATACATACATACATACATACATACATACATACATACATACATACATACATACATACATATACATACATACTACATACATACATACATACATACATACATACATACATACATACATACATACATACATACATACATACATACATACATACATACATACATACATACATACATACATACATACATACATACATACATACATACATACATACATACATACATACATACATACATACATACATACATACATACATACATACATACATACATACATACATACATACATACATACATACATACATACATACATACATACATACATACATACATACATACATACATACATACATACATACATACATACATACATACATACATACATACATACATACATACATACATACATACATACATACATACATACATACATACATACATACATACATACATACATACATACATACATACATACATACACATACATACATACATACATACATACATACATACATACATACATACATACATACATACATACATACATACATACATACATACATACATACATACATACATACATACATACATACATACATACATACATACATACATACATACATACATACATACATACATACATACATACATACATACATACATACATACATACATCATACATACATACATACATACATACATACATACATACATACATACATACATACATACATACATACATACATACATACATACATACATACATACATACATACATACATACATACATACATACATACATACATACATACATACATACATACATACATACATACATACATACATACATACATACATACATACATACATACATACATACATACATACATACATACATACATACATACATACATACATACATACATACATACATACATACATACATACATACATACATACATACATACATACATACATACATACATACATACATACATACATACATACATACATACATACATACATACATACATACATACATACATACATACATACATACATACATACATACATACATACATACATACATACATACATACATACATACATACATACATACATACATACATACTACATACATACATACATACATACATACATACATACATACATACATACATACATACATACATACATACATACATAACTACATACATACATACATACATACATACATACATACATACATACATACATACATACATACATACATACATACATACATACTACATACATACATCATACATACATACATACATACATACATACATACATACATACATACATACATACATACATACATACATACATACATACATACATACATACATACATACATACATACATACATACATACATACATACATACATACTACATACATACTACATACATACATACATACATACATACATACATACATACATACATACATACATACATACATACATACATACATACATACATACAGACATACATACATACATACATACATACATACATACATACATACATACATACATACAGTACATACATACATACAACTACATACATACATACATACATACATACATACATCATACTCATACATACATACATACATACATACATACATACATACATACATACATACATACATACATACATACATACATACATACATACATACATACATACATACATACATACATACATACATACATACATACATACATACATACATACATACATACATACATACATACATACATACATACATACATACATACATACATACATACATACATACATACATAACATACATACATACATACATACATACATACATACATACATACATACATACATACATACATACATACATACATACATACATACATACATACATACATACATACATACATACAACAGACATACATACATACATACATACATACATACATACATACATACATACATACAATACATCATACATACATACATACAAAATTTTCCGCATCGGTCCATAATTGGTTACATTCCATATAAGGAATTGTATACCCTCCACCACCCATCAGTTGGTGATAGAGGGGTATATATAATTTGGTCGTTCCGTGTGTAACACCAAGAAATATTCTTCTAAGATCCTTATGAAATTCTGAGTCCGATTTAGAGCCGTCCGTTCTGTCCCGTCCTGTCCTGTCTGCCTGTGTAAAACACGCTCACGTTTAAAACTAAGCAAAGGAAATCAACCAAATTCACCCAAAACATTTACTGTCATTCTAGCAGTTTGGTATTGAAAATCAGCCAAAATCGGTTCACAACGTAAAAAAGTTATTGTAAAAATTTCAGACTACCATCGAAAAAAAAATTACGTTTTTTTCTAATTGTTTTGAAGTTTTCTCAGAAACTACCAAAGATATTTCGATGAATTTTGTCACACATTATTTTTTCAGGGCAGTGATCAATTGTCTGCAAAATATTTACAATCGATCTAATATTTCCCATAGCCCCCATACCAAGGTATATATTCCCGGAAATTAGTTTATCGTTAATAACTCCCTCAAATATATCGGTATCAACACAAAATTTTGTACATGCAAATATAATATGAACAGAAATCATACCATTAACGTAGATCTCAGTCGGTCCAAAATTGGTCATAGCTCCCATATAAGGTCCACTTCCGAAAATCACCTAAACGCACATATTTCATTGATGAATAAAGCTATTGTGATAAAAATTCGAATTAAATATGTTTCATATACATACAAATCATTCTACAAAATTTTTACGGATCGGTCCATTATTGGTCATAGCTCCCATATAAGGCCCACTTCCGAAAATCATTTAAAAGCTCATATTTTATTGTCAAATAAAGCTATCTTGATAAAATTCGACACAAATATGTTTAGTCGAAATATGAATCACCCTACGAAATTTTTCCGGATAGGCCCATAATTGGTCATAGCTCCCATATAAGGTCCCCTTCCGAAAATCACTTAAACGCATATATTTCATTGAATTATAAAGCTATCGGGATAAAATTCGACACAAATATGTTCTGTATACATACAAATCATTCTAACAAATTTTTTACGGATCGGTCCATTTTTGGTCATAGCTCCAATATAGGGCCCACTTCCGAAAATCACTTAAAAACTCATATTTCATTGTCAAATAAAGTTATCGTAATAAAAATTCGACATAAATATATTTTGTCTAAATATGAATAACTCTACTAAATTTTTTCCGCATGGGCCCATAATTGGTCATAGCTCCCATATAAGGTCCACTTCCGAAAATCACTTAAAGACATATATTTCATTGAATTCTAAAGCTATCGGGATAAAATTCGTCTTGAATATGTTTTGTGTACATTCAAATCATTCCGCTAAATTTTTACGGATCGGTCCATTATTGGTCATAGCTTCTCCCATATAAGGCCCACTTCCGAATATCGCTTAAAAGCACATATCTCATTATCAAATAAAGCTATCTTGATAAAATTCGACACAAATATATTTTTTCTTTATATGAGTCACCTCTAAACGAAATTTTTCCGGATAGGCTCATAATTGGTCATAGCTCCAATATAAGGTCCACCTTCCGAAAATCACTTAAAACGCATATATTTCCATTAAATTCTAAAGCTAAAAGGATAAAAATTCGACACAAATATGTTTTGTGTACATATAAATCATTCTAACACTTTTTCCTGGATCGGGTCCATTATTGGTCATAGCTCCGATATAAGTCCCACTTCTAAAAATCCACTTAAAGGCACATATTTCATTGTCAAGTAAAGTTATCTTGGTAAAATTCGACACAAATTTGTTTGTCTTTATATGAATCACTCTACGAAATTTTCTTCAGGATAGGCTCCCAAATAGGGTCCACTTACGAAAAT
>NW_023997226.1:0-24719 GCF_015586225.1 Lucilia sericata | reverse complement strand
TGTGAGTATATATGTAATTTTTTTACTACTTTTAGTTTTAAATATTTTTTGTAAAATTTTTGTTAAAATTTAGTATATTTTTTAACAAAATTTTTATAGATTCAATAAAAAATTTTGCTTATTATTATTGCCAAAATACAATAAATAATTTAACTGTTTCAGATAACATATTTGCTTGAATTTCAGTACAAATACTAATAACTTGTGTTATTGTTTCAGTAAAATAATTGTTTGGAAATGTTACGATTATTTATTAATGTTTTTCGTAAATAGTATATTATTTTAATAAGAAAAATCCTGAAATTTTTCAGTAAAGAATTTACGAATTTGAGTACTTGATTTTACGAATTTCGTGATAGGTCCTATTTTAGTAAAAAAAATACTTGGGTTTATGAATTTTTGTTTGATTTGAATTCCATTTTTTTCTGTGTAAAATGTCTGTTTTTTGTACTAGTCTTTTACTTTTGTTTTAGTTTAATACTCATAAAAGTTATAGTGACTTATTTAAAACTATTCTTAAGTATTATTGTAATTAATGTTAATCATACGTACAGGTGTGCACAAGTTATGATTGGAGAAATATAAACCTTGATAATCTGTAATTTCTAAAAGGGTTTTTGCTTTATTGAAAGCTAAGCAGTTGTTAAGGATTTTGTAAATGAAAAAATTATTATTCCAGTTATTATAGGGGGTATAAATAAACAGTTTACTTTGCGAAGCTATATTTTCAGTCAATTCAGTTAAACTTGAGTATTTTGATGTTATTTTCAGAATTTCAGTCTATGGTCTTGACTATGGAATAGTCAAGTTATTTCTTTATTCTTTATTACAGATCAGTTTATAGTCTTGGCTACACATCTGTTTATATTTATATATAGATCAGTCCATAGACTTGACTGTAGAAATGTCTAGTGTCCTGTATTAGAACAAAATAATAGCTCAAGTCAAACTTAACTAGAATTGAACTAGAACTGAAGTAGAACTGAACTAGAACTGAACTAGAACTGAACTAGAACTGAACTAGAACTGAACTAGAACTGAACTAGAACTGAACTAGAACTGAACTAGAACTCAACTAGAACTGAACTAGAACTGAACTAGAACTGAACTAGAACTGAGTTAAAACTGAACTAGAACTGAACTAGAACTGAACTAGAACTGAATTAAAACTGAACTAGAACTGAACTAGAACTGAACTAGAACTGAACTAAACTGAACTAGAACTGAACTAGAACTGAACTAGAACTGAACTAGAACTGAACTAGAACTGAACTAGAACTGAACTAGAACTGAACTGAAACTGAACTAGAACTGAACTAGAACTGAACTAGAACTGAACTAGAACTGAACTAGAACTGAACTAGAACGGAACTAAAACTGAACTAGAACTGAACTAGAACTGAACTGGAACTAAACTAGAACTGAACTAGAACTAAACTAGAACTGAACTAGAACTGAACTAGAACTGAACTAGAACTGACCTAGAACTGAACTAGAACTGAACTAGAACTGAACTAGAACTGAACTAGAACTGAACTAGAACTGAACTAGAACTGAACTAGAACTGAACTAGAACTGAACTAGAACTGAACTAGAACTGAACTAGAACTGAACTAGAATTGAACTAGAACTGAACTAGAACTGAACTAGAACTGAACTAGAACTGAACTAGAACTGAACTAGAACTGAACTAGAACTGAACTAGAACTGAACTAGAACTGAACTAGAACTGAACTAGAACTGAACTAGAACTGAACTAGAACTGAACTAGAACTGAACTAGAACTGAACTAGAACTGAACTAGAACTGAACTAGAACTGAACTAGAACTGAACTAGAACTGAACTAGAACTGAACTAGAACTGAACTAGAACTGAACTAGAACTGAACTAGAACTGAACTAGAACTGAACTAGAACTGAACTAGAACTGAACTAGATCAAGAGTTAATTTAATTTGAAATGCGGCAGTATTATGACATCATAGGCTAGCGATCGAATGATCCCTTTTTTTGCTTTGTTGGCAATAAAAACATTTTAACTCTTTTAACTTTCTAATTGTTTTCTATTTAAAACTTTATTTGTGCATTTTGTTTTTATTTCCTGTCTACCTTTTTTTTATTACTTTATCCTATTAGACATTAGAGAAGAGCTGTATTAATGTCAATTTATAGAAAATATTGCCGGTATAGAAATCTAAACAATTGGCTTTGTCCTCTTTCATTGGCATCCATTGATTGCATTCTAAATAAACTTCATTATGTTGCAAAGCAAATTAGACAAATATTTAATATATTCAAAATAAATATTCGATAAGCATTATTGGAAGATATCTGTGGGCTTCGTAACAAATATAAGTTTTTGTAAATTTGGATTTGTTGCTTCCAAAATTACTATTATTATTAACGACTATTTCTCCAAATATTTGACACATGTGATCGTGTACCTCTAGTATGCCTTTCTATAAAATCTGCGAAGTAAATAAGGATTTATGTGAACACGTAAAATAGCCGGATCTAGTTAGAAAATGTAATGAACGTAAACGTAAATAAAAAAAAAACTTTTCATACTCATTCATACTTAATTTTTAAGGTCAAATTGTAACTGCTAGTTACTTTTTATTTTTACTTTTTTTCTAAATTATAATAAAAAGCTAAAATGTCTGTTTTTTGTATTAGTCTTTTACATTTGTTTTAGTTTAATACTCATAAAAGTTATAGTGACTTATTTAAAACTATTCTTAAGTATTATTGTAATTAATGTTAATCATACGTACAGGTGTGCACAAGTTTATGATTGGAGAAATATAAACCTTGATAATCTGTAATTTCTAAAAGGGTTTTTGCTTTATTGAAAGCTAAGCAGTTGTTAAGGATTTTGTAAATGAAAAAATTATTATTCCAGTTATTATAGGGGGTATAAATAAACAGTTTACTTTGCGAAGCTATATTTTCAGTCAATTCAGTTAAACTTGGGTATTTTGATGTTATTTTCAGAATTTCAGTCTATGGTCTTGACTATGGAATAGTCAAGTTATTTCTTTATTCTTTATTACAGATCAGTTTATAGTCTTGGCTACACATCTGTCTATTTATATATAGATCAGTCCATAGACTTGACTGTAGAAATGTCTAGTGTCCTGTATTAGAACAAAATAATAGCTCAAGTCAAACTTAACTAGAATTGAACTAGAACTGAAGTAGAACTGAACTAGAACTGAACTAGAACTAGAACTGAACTAGAACTGAACTAGAACTGAACTAGAACTGAACTAGAACTAGAACTAAGGAACTGAACTAGAACTGAACTATAATACTGAACTAGAACTGAACTAGAACTGAACTAGAACTTGAACTAGAACTGAACTAGAACTGACCGATAACTGAACTAGAACTGAACTAGAAAACTGAACTAGAACTGACTAGAACTGAACTAGAACTGAACTAGAACTGACTAGAACTGAACTAGAACTGAACTATAACTGACTAGAACTGAACTAGAACTGAACTAGAACTGAACTAAGACACTGAACTAGAACTAACTAGAACTGAACTAGACTGACTAGAACTGCGGAACTAGAACTGAAACTAGAACTGAGCTAGAACTGACTAGAACTGAGTTAAACTGAACTACACGGAACTAGAACAAAGGAACTGAACTGAACTAGCACTGGAATTAAAACTGAACTAGAACTGAACTAGAACTGAACTAGAACTGAACTAGAACTGAACTAGAACTGAACTAGAACTGAACTAGAACTGAACTAGAACTAACATAGAACTGAACTAGACCTGAACTAGCATAACATAGAACAGAACAAGAACTAGAACAAGAACTGAACTAGAACAAGAACTGAACTAGAACAAGAACTGAACTAGAACAAGAACTGAACTAGAACAAGAACTGAACTAGAACAAGAACTGAACTAGAACAAGAACTGAACTAGAACTGAACTAGAACTAGAACTAGAACTGAACTAGAACTGAACTAGAACTGAACTAGAACTGAACTAGAACTGAACTAGAACGGAACTAGAACGGAACTAAAACTGAACTAGAACTGAACTAGAACTGAACTGGAACTAAACTAGAACTGAACTAGAACTAAACTAGAACTGAACTAGAACTGAACTAGAACTGACCTAGAACTGAACTAGAACTGAACTAGAACTGAACTAGAACTGAACTAGAACTGAACTAGAACTGAACTAGAACTGAACTAGAATTGAACTAGAACTGAACTAGAACTGAACTAGAACTGAACTAGAACTAGAACTGAACTAGAACTGAACTAGAACTGAACTGGAACTGAACTAGAACTGAACTAGAACTGAACTAGAACTGAACTAGAACTGAACTAGAACTGAACTAGAACTGAACTAGCTGAACTAGAACTGAACTAGAACTGAACTAGAACTGAACTAGAACTGAACTAGAACTGAACTAGAACTGAACTAGAACTGAACTAGAACTGAACTAGAACTGAACTAGAACTGAACTAAACTGAACTAGAACTGAACTAGAACTGAACTAGAACTGAACAGAACTGAACTAGAACTGAACTAGAACTGAACTAGAACTGAACTAGAACTGAACTAGAACTGAACTAGAACTGAACTAGAACTGAACTAGAACTGAACTAGAACTGAACTAGAACTGAACTAGAACTGAACTAGAACTGAACTAGAACTGAACTAGAACTGAACTAGAACTGAACTAGAACTGAACTAGAACTGAACTAGAACTGAACTAGAACTGAACTAGAACTGAACTAGAACTGAACTAGAACTGAACTAGAACTGAACTAGAACTGAACTAGAACTGAGAACTGAACTAGAACTGAACTGAAGAAACTAGAACTGAACTAGAACTGAACTAGAACTGAACTAGAACTGAACTAGAACTGAACTAGAACTGAACTAGAACTGAACTAGAACTGAACTAGAACTGACTAGAAATGAACTAGAACTGGAACTAGAACTGAACTAGAAACTGAACTAGAACTGAACTAGAACTGAACTAGAACTGAAACTAGAACTGAACTAGAACTTAACTAAGAACTGAAATAGAACTGAACTAGAACGGAACTAGAACTGAACTAGAACTGAACTAGAACGAACTAGAACTGAACCGAGACTGAACTAGAACTGAACTAGAACTGAACTAGAACTGAACTAGAACTGAACTAGAACTGAACTAGAACTGAACTAGAACTGAACTAGAACTGAACTAGAACTGAACTAGAACGGAACTAGACTGACTAGAACTGAACTAGAACTGAACTAGAACTGAACTAGAACTGAACTAGAACTGAACTAGAACTGAACTAGAACTGAACTAGAACTGAACTAGAAACTGAACTAGAACTGAACTAGAACTGAACTAGAACTGAACTAGAACTGAACTAGAACTGAACTAGAACTGAACTAGAACTGAACTAGAACTGAACTAGAACTGAACTAGAACTGAACTAGAACTGAACTAGAACTGAACTAGAACTGAACTAGAACTGAACTAGAACTGAACTAGAACTGAACTAGAACTGAACTAGCTGAACTAGAACTGAACTAGAACTGAACTAGAACTGAACTAGAACTGAACTAGAACTGAACTAGAACTGAACTAGAACTGAACTAGAACTGAACTAGAACTGAACTAGAACTGAACTAGAACTGAACTAGAACTGAACTAGAACTGAACTAGAACAAAACTAGAACTGAACTAGAACTGAACTAGATCAAGAGTTAATTTAATTTGAAATGCGGCAGTATTATGACATCATAGGCTAGCGATCGAATGATCCCTTTTTTTTTGCTTTGTTGGCAATAAAAACATTTTAACTCTTTTAACTTTCTAATTGTTTTCTATTTAAAACTTTATTTGTGCATATTGTTTTTATTTCCTGTCTACCTTTTTTTTATTACTTTATCCTATTAGACATTAGAGAAGAGCTGTATTAATGTCAATTTATAGAAAATATTGCCGGTATAGAAATCTAAACAATTGGCTTTGTCCTCTTTCATTGGCATCCATTGATTGCATTCTAAATAAACTTCATTATGTTGCAAAGCAAATTAGACAAATATTTAATATATTCAAAATAAATATTCGATAAGCATTATTGGAAGATATCTGTGGGCTTCGTAACAAATATAAGTTTTTTGTAAATTTGGATTTGTTGCTTCCAAAATTACTATTATTATTAACGACTATTTCTCCAAATATTTGACACATGTGATCGTGTACCTCTAGTATGCCTTTCTATAAAATCTGCGAAGTAAAAGTTAAATTGTTTATTTCTGCTTTTCATTTTATCTCATGAATAAATGTTTATTGTAGTTGTTGTTTTTTTTGTTTAACTCTGCTGGAGTTTGTGATTTGTTTCAGTTCTACTATGTGCTGTTGTTATTGTTCCAATTGATAAATTGATTTTAATCCAATGACTTTGGCAACTGGAAAATCACAAGAACAACGACAGTTTTATAAGCTGCCCCAACCAAAGCTAACAACAAAAGCAGCAGTAGGAATAATCAATGTCATTTTGAAATTTATGATCATCGTTCATATAGACAAAACAACAACATGGTCAAGATTAAGTTGCAATAAATCGATGAAGGGTAAACTAAAGGAAAAAAAGACACTGGGAAAAGAAATATGCAACCTTTCTATAGAAAAAGTTGCTTTGATTCAGACAACTTTTCTATAGAAAAAGTTGCTTTGATTAAGATAACTTTTCTATAGAAAAAGTTGCTCTGAATCAGAAAACTTTTCTATAGAAAAGTTTCTCTGAATCAGACAACTTTTCTATAGAAAAGTTGCTCTGAATCAGACAACTTTTCTATAGAAAAAGTTGCTCTGAATCAGACAACTTTTCTATAGAAAAAGTTGCTCTGAATCAGACAACTTTCTATAGAAAAGTTGCTCTGAATCAGACAACTTTTCTATAGAAAAAGTTGCTCTGAATCAGACAACTTTTCTATAGAAAAAGTTGCTCTGAATCAGACAACTTTTCTATAGAAAAAGTTGCTCTGAATCAGACAAGTTGCTCTGAATCAGACAACTTTTCTATAGAAAAAGTTGCTCTGAATCAGATAACTTTTCTATAGAAAAAGTTGCTCTGATTCAGACAACTTTTCTATAGAAAAAGTTGCTCTGAATCAGACAACTTTTCTATAGAAAAAGTTGCTCTGATTCAGACAACTTTTCTATAGAAAAAGTTACTCTGATTTAGACAACTTTTCTATAGAAAAAGTTGCTCTCATTCAGGCAACTTTTCTTTAGAAGAAGTGGTTCTGATGGTTAACAAACTGACCAATAGCAATAAATATTTGATATTTTTCATGAAACTTGTAGTTTTAATTAACCAAAAAATATCTTAATTATATCCCACTTTCAATCCAAAATTTTCTAAAGCTTTCGCAAAACCACCTAAAAGTTCTTAATTACTTAGTGTCATTTACCAAACATCAAAACATTGTTTTGAACCTTTTTTTCCTTAAGTGTTTCCTTAAATCAACAGCCATCCATGTCATTCCTCTGAAAGAAGAAAAATAACGTCCTTTTTAGCCTCGAAACAAACCGTTATTTATTTACATATGCATGCCATGCATTCACAATGTTGTGACGTTTTATTTTCTTTTGTTACATTTCGCTACGTTTTGTTTTAAGCTGATAATGTCTGGCCGGATCTACAAGGTATAAGGGTTTTATAAAAGGTACTAACAACAACAAGAAGAACAAGTTCTCATTGTCATTAAACTACAACCTGGAACTATTTGAATAGGCTGTAACATTCTTCTTCGTATAGTCTATTTCTCTCTATTTACCCCACTCTTTTCAACACAACAAGTACTTTTCTCATCATTCATCGCTTGTTTTAGTTACAGGTCATGCCACCATCATCATACCCGGACATAGATACACACACAGACACACACACTAGCTTACACTTAATTTCCTTTATTAGTACTTGTTGTTGTTTTTGCTTTTCTATTGTTGTTTCTGGTTCCTTTCTGCTTTAAGGCTAGGACAAGTTCTTCACCTTTATTAACTTGGTTGGCTGCTTAAATGTTTGTCTAAAGTTTTAGTTTTAGACAACTAAAGCTTTATAACTACAACAACCACTAAACTCTTACTTCGAGTACATTTTCCCAGCAGTTTTCGGAGGTGTTAAGTTATTTCCTACAAAATATATTCCATCTTTTGATATGCATATTCTGTAATGCTAATCATTACTTAAGTGTCTCTAAGTAATTAAAAAAGAGACATATTTTTTTTGTATTTTTGAGTAGTAAACTAAAGGTTTAATTTGTGCAATTGACTCCCTAGTTCGAGATAATCACCCCAATATTCAGGGTTAATATTGCTTCTGTTTTTGCTGTATAAGTGTTTATATTGATATGTAGGAGTATGTGTATAAGTTTTATGAGTATGTGTGTTGGTGTTTATATATATGTACATACATTTGTATAGGATTTATGCCGGTGAAATGTAAGTGATTTCATGGATAATTGAAGAGTGTTTAAATAATCCTATAGTTATATAGTACTACAGTCATTTAACTAAAACAATAGAAAATGTTTAAATACAACAACAAAGTTTTCCCTGGTATTAATTGTTTAACGGAAATCAGCAAGTTTAGACGTTTAAATACATATACATTTATTGGTTGACACTTTTCTATGGTATTTAAACTTACAGTGGAATAAAAATGTCGTCTATGTTAGAGCTACTTTTTCTTCAGAAAAGTTCAGTAAATCAGATCAATTTTTCCAAAAGAAAGGATCAGCCATAACGTTATCTAATTGAGATTAATGTTTGACTTTAAAACTTTGTCTGAATCAGAGTTACTGTTTAAATAGAAAATTTGCCTGCATTAGAGAAACCTCTAACTTTTTCTATAGAAAAGTTGTCTGAATCAGACTAACTTTTTCTATAGAAAAGTTGTCTGAATCAGACTAACTCTTTCTATAGAAAAGTTGTCTGAATCAGACTAACTTTTTCTATAGAAAAGTTGTCTGAATCAGACTAACGTTTTCTATAGAAAAGTTGTCTGAATCAGACTAACGTTTTCTATAGAAAAGTTGTCTGAATCAGACTAACTTTTTCTATAGAAAAGTTGTCTGAATCAGACTAACTTTTTCTATAGAAAAGTTGTCTGAATCAGACTAACTTTTTCTATAGAAAAGTTGTCTGAATCAGACTAATTTTTTCTATAGAAAAGTTGTCTGAATCAGACTAACTTTTTCTATAGAAAAGTTGTCTGAATCAGACCAACATTTTCTATAGAAAAGTTGTCTGAATCAGACCAACATTTTCTATAGAAAAGTTGTCTGAATCAGACCAACATTTTCTATAGAAAAGTTGTCTGAATCAGACCAACATTTTCTATAGAAAAGTTGTCTGAATCAGACCAACATTTTCTATAGAAAAGTTGTCTGAATCAGACCAACATTTTCTATAGAAAAGTTGTCTGAATCAGACCAACATTTTCTATAGAAAAGTTGTCTGAATCAGACCAACATTTTCTATAGAAAAGTTGTCTGAATCAGACCAACATTTTCTATAGAAAAGTTGTCTGAATCAGACCAACATTTTCTATAGAAAAGTTGTCTGAATCAGACCTAACATTTTTCTATAGAAAAGTTGTCTGAATCAGACTAACTTTTTCTATAGAAAAGTTGTCTGAATCAGACTAACTTTTTCTATAGAAAAGTTGTCTGAATCAGACTAACTTTTTCTATAGAAAAGTTGTCTGAATCAGACTAACTTTTTCTATAGAAAAGTTGTCTGAATCAGACTAACTTTTTCTATAGAAAAGTTGTCTGAATCAGACTAACTTTTTCTATAGAAAAGTTGTCTGAATCAGACTAACTTTTTCTATAGAAAAGTTGTCTGAATCAGACTAACTTTTTCTATAGAAAAGTTGTCTGAATCAGACTAACTTTTTCTATAGAAAAGTTGTCTGAATCAGACTAACTTTTTCTATAGAAAAGTTGTCTGAATCAGACTAACTTTTTCTATAGAAAAGTTGTCTGAATCAGACCAACTTTTTCTATAGAAAAGTTGTCTGAATCAGTTGTGTGAATCAGATCAACTTTTTCTATAAGAAAGTTGTGTGAATCAGATCAACTTTCCTGTAGAAAAGTTGTGTGAATCAGATCAACTTTTTCAATAGAAAAGTTGTCTGAATCAGATTAACTTTTTTTATGGAAAAGCCGTCTTAATAAGCTTACTTTTTTATAAAAAAAAGTAGTCTGAATCTATGCTCTTTTTTCCATAAATCGCTTCTTAAAAACTTTTATAGTTCTCAGGCCTTAATGTAATTAAAAAAAGGCAGCTTAAGGCTAAAATATTCTCTCAATTTTACGTCATTTATATCCCCTGCCATTAAATTTCAAATCTATCAATTCAAATTTATGTCTTTAGCTATTCTTGTGTATATAAAAGTATTTATTATGCCCTGACAAACAATAAAGAAATTTTAATTTTTACTACATACTACCAACATACCCACTTGTCTTTTCTTAGTAGAAAAGCTAAAGAGAGAAAAAATCATTTAAGCCTGTAAATATTTACGGCTTTAAATTTGTCTACTTGATAAGTATGTACTTGTCTAAAGAGTATTGAAAATTTGTAAATACCACCTTTTGAAAATTTATGCACAAAAATATTGTCGATTTATTTGCAATGCCATAAATATCTAAGCAAATTATTTTTTTTTCTTGGCGTAAAAGGGAAAGTGACACTTAAAATCCTTTAAACTAAATTTTCCAACTCAATAATGGTTGTAAATTATTTGCAAATTTAATGATTTGCTGTGTTGTTAAGCACATTGAAATATAGATTTTTTTCGTTCTTTTTACAGTTTAAAAATTAAAAAAAGACTTTTACGATTATTACATTTTTTGCGGGATGGTGGGGGCACAAATAACTAGGAGATATTTTAAACGATAGCAAAAAGGTAAAAATACATAAGTACTTGTATGCACTGGAAGAAATATTAGTCATATTTTCTAGAAACTAAGTTATGCTCGATTCTTTTATAGAAGAAGTTTTTCTGATTTAGACAACTCATTAATAGAAAAAGTTGCACTGTTTCAGATAACTTTTTTATAGAAAAAGTTGCACCGATTCAGACAACTATTCGAATAAAAGGTTGTTCTGACTTCGACAACTTTTTTTTATAGAAACAATTATTCTGATTTCGACAACTTTTCTGTAGAGAAAGTTGTTCTGATTCAGACAACTTTTCTATAGAAGAAGTTGCTCTGATTTAACCATATTTTCTATAGAAAAAGTTGCTCTGATTCAGACAACTTTGCTATAGAAAAAGTTGCTTTAATTTAAACAATTTTTCTATAGAAAAAGTTGCTCTGATTTAACCATCTTTTCTATAGAGAAAGTTGCTCTGATTCAGACAATTTTTCAATAGAAAAAGTTGCTCTGAAAGTCGGACAACTTTTCTATAGAAAAAATTGTTCAGACAACTTTGCTTTAGAAAAAGTTGCTTTAATTTAAACAATTTTTCTATAGAAAAAGTTGCTCTGATTTAACCATCTTTTCTATAGAGAAAGTTGCTCTGATTCAGACAATTTTTCAATAGAAAAAGTTGCTCTGAAAGTCGGACAACTTTTCTATAGAAAAAATTGTTCTGACTCGGACAACTTTTCGATAGAAAAAGTTGTTCTTACTCGGACAACTTTTCGATAGAAAAAGTTGTTCTGACTCGCACAACGTTGCTTTGTTTCAGACAACTTTTCCATAGAAAAAAGTTGCTCTGTTTGAGACAACTTTTCTATAGAAAAAGTAGCTCTGTTTCAGACAACTTTTCTATACAAAAGTAGCTCTGTTTCAGACAACTTTCCAATAGAAAAAGTTGTTCTGTTTGATACAACTTTTCTATAGAAAATGTTGTTCTGTTTCAGACAACTTCTCCATAAAAAAAAGTTGTTCTGTTTCAGACAACTTTTCTATAGAAAAAGTTGCTCTGTTTCAGACAACTTTTCTATGGAAAGAGTTGCTCTATTTCAGACAACTTTTCTATAGAAAAAGTTACTGTGATTCAGAAAAGTTTTCTATAGAAAAAGTTGCTTTGATTCAAACAACTTTTTTATGAAAAAAGTGCCTCTTTTCAAATAAAAGAACTATTATTTTCCATATCTGGTTAAAATACACTTTGGTGGCTTCCATATAAAATTATTTAAATTAAAAGTTCATAGTTTTAACGAAAAAAATATATTGCTTCTTTCATTGCACGATTTCTCAGAAATTCCACAAACGAACTTAAGTTAAATAAATCACTTATTTTTCTCAATAAACTCTTCAATTCTTCGTCATTGTCGAGTGTAAATGTAACCGGATGTATGCAGACATGAGTGTATTGCTACTGATACTTATGGTTTAACGTTACAAAACAAAATATTTCGCACATAATATTTTTCAGTGAGCTCCTTATGCACCACTTTCGTTTTTGATTTTTTTTTCTTTCATTTCACCAACAATTTCTTCCCCTCTTTATTTAAGTACGACTTTATCCTGCCAAGGCAAGCATATATGGAGGTATTAAAAAAAGAGTAAAAAAAATATAAAGGTATAATCTTAAATTGTAATCGAAAAGGCATAAATTATTTACGAGCTTTTTGTGGCATTTAATTTCATTGATTTTTTTCACTTTACTTTATTGTGCTGCATACTTACGGGAGTAGCACGGCAATGAAAACATATGAGCCATGTTAAAAATGGGTGGCACAACCAGGATTAAAACCGCACAAATACTAAAGGAAGATGTTGTCTTTTATAAACTTCTTGGGGTAGTTAATATTTCCACTGTTGATTTCATACCAATAAAAAAGTACGGGCAAATGTTTATTAAGGCAAAAAGTCCTTAAGCGAAGAACTTTGTGTGTGTGAGAGTGTGTGTCTGTGTTTTAACTTGATTGATGGCTCTATGCTTGACAAATTGAATTCTTATAAATTAAGTCATATGTTTTGTTTGCAATCACACACACTGACGTATCAAAATCAAGGGGAACTCGCTGAACGGAAACTGTTTTTCTGCTGGCAATGAACACAATCAGTATTAAAGATTGTTTAACACCACTAAAAAAACGCGTTCTAGACACACACATGCAGTCAAATACACACTGATGATGTTGTTACAAGTGTAACATGTCCTTATTAGTAACGAGCATACGATATACATTAAAATGTTAATATTGTAAGTAAGTTACAACCCTGGGCTGGTTCAAAGATTAAGATTTTAACCAGATACAGACACATATATAACTACATGTATTCAAATTAGGATGGTGCCCTTAAAGCTCTTATAACATTTTGACAACAAATATGTATAGTATTACAGAAGATAAGAGCTGTTGCATCATAACTTAACATTGCCCTATTTGACTAATATTATGCGTTCTTATAAAAAAGTTGCATACAAACAAAGATGCCACCTTATTATTAAAATGTGTAGACATATAAATAAAATGTAAATTTATTTGTTTTATTTTATTTGAGTGGTTGCTGATAAGGATTGTTAAGAAAAAATAAACAGAATAAATAATTTATATGAAAGCGATACAGTCAAAATGAAAATAAACATAATTTAGATAACAATAAATTAACTTTGATACTAACTGCCAGTTCGTCAATATAGTAAGAAAGGAGAGTTGAAAAAGTTCTTACGAAAATTCTGTAAAAATTTATTTAAATTCTATGTTTTATCTGAATAAGAAGGAAGTTTTCCGAATAGTTGTTTGAACCAGATTCACTTTTTCCATAGAAAATTTGTCTAAATTAGAGCGATTTTCATAACAGAAAAGTTCTCTCAATTCGATAAATTTTTTATATAGAAAGTTATCTGAATCAGACTAGCTTTTTCTATAGAAAAGTTGTCTGAATCAGGCTTACTTTTTCCATAAAAAAGTTGTCTGAATCAGACTTACTTTTTCCATAGAAAAGTTATCTGAATCAGACTTACTTTTTCCATAGAAAAGTTATCGGAATCAGACTTACCTTTTCCATAGAAAAGTTGTCTGAATCAGACTTACTTTTTCCATAGAAAAGTTGTCTGAATCAGACTTTCTTTTTCTATAGAAAAGTTGTCTGAATCAGACTTACTTTTTCTATAGAAAAGTTGTCTGAATCAGACTTACTTTTTCTATAGAAAAGTTGTCTGAATCAGACTTACTTTTTCTATAGAAAAGTTGTCTGAATCAGACTTACTTTTTCTATAGAAAAGTTGTCTGAATCAGACTTACTTTTTTCTATAGAAAAGTTGTCTGAATCAGACTTACTTTTTCTATAGAAAAGTTGTCTGAATCAGTCTTACTTTTTCCATAGAAAAGTTGTCTGAATCAGACTTTCTTTTTCTATAGAAAAGTTGTCTGAATCAGACTTACTTTTTCTATAGAAAAGTTGTCTGAATCAGACTTACTTTTTCTATGGAAAAGTTGTCTGAATCAGACTTACTTTTTCTATAGAAAAGTTGTCTGAATTAGATCCTATTTTTCTACAGAAAAGTTATTCTATTAATCCGAATTTAATTTTTCCTTAACACCCCCAAAAGGTTCAGTTCAGTACATTCTTTCTATTTGTTTTTGTCAAATGTGTTTCCCTTCGTGCAAAAGTTTTTACAACAAATATTAAGTCATTTAATTACAAATCACCGTCATCATGACTTTATAATCAATTTCCACTTAATTGTAGACTGTGCTGAAGTAGCAACAGAATATTGAAAATTGGAGTAATTGCTGAGGAAAACATTTAAATTGTTGGCATTTTATTGTGGGAGACCAAGTAGAGAGCAAAAAAAAACTAAACAAAATAAAGTAAGAGAGAAATAAATTAGAGAATAGAAAAAAGTTGTTTTGGTATCATTGATACAATTAAGTAGGATTTGGTTTTACTTAGACGAGGTGGAGGAAGGGGTGAGTAGTAAATGATAATGGTCTGCAGAATAAATGCAAGTGACATTGTTAAATCAAAGTGATTTTATTATAAACAAATTGAAGAGTATATTTTTATTTCAGTTTCTTGTTAAAAAAAACTCTGCTGTAGACTGTTGTGGTTGTAATTCATTTAGTTGGTATCTGTTTTTCTCCCTCTTAATATGTTTTTTATGTTTCCATTATTTTGTTTTATTTTTTTAGAACCAGTAATTCCCTATCAAGTATTTACCCAGTTTCTGCTATATATTCCCCATTTTCGCTCTAAAAACTTTTAAGTGAAATTTCAATGTTGTTCTTGTTTATTTTGTGGCATTTTTCCCTACAAGTTTTATCTTATTGATATTTTGTATTGAAATGAATTGATTTAATGGCTTTTTATTTATCTAATACTTTAGCCAACACAAATTCTATTTTTATTTGACTCGCTGACTATACAGTCTGTCTCTTCGACAGCCATCACCATTAACCGCCAAACCAAGACTTACCACTGTTCGCAAGTTCGGTAGGAGGAGGTCGAACCACATCACATGTTAAATTTCACAAACATTGCAGCCATCACTAACCTCAGTAGTTTGTAATGGCAGCAGCCACGTATTGTAGTGACAGCATGAAATCAATAATGTTGCAGCAGCAGCAGCACAACAACAGTTAAATAAATTGTCTGCCAAATGTTGCGACAGTTTTTTAAAGTTAACAACCTTGATGTGGTAAATGTTTTCTTTTTTTTTTAATTTTTGTTCTACTCTCTTAAAATTGAAAAGCAAATGTTGTATTTTAGTTTTTCAAAGTTTTATCATGCGTAAATTTGTTATACCACCTGCCACAAACGTATGAGTGATATTTAATAGATTTTATAATAAATATAAAGTATACGCCATGTGTTAAGAAAAGTATATACATAGTTTAATAGAAGCGAACATATATCTTTTCAGTTGACATATGTATGTTATGTCAATGTTTCAATACTGATATATAGACAGTATTTGTTATATAAATATTTTACTTATTTTAAAGAATTTTTCTATAGAAAAATTAATCCGAAAAATTTGGTCTGAATCAGACGTCTTTTGTTTTCTATAGAAAAAGGTAATATGTTTCAGATAACTTTTCCAGAGAATACATTGCCTTGATTCAGTCAACTTTTCTATAGAAAAAGTTGTGTTGATTCAGTCAACTTTTCTATAGAAAAAGTTGTGTTGATTCAGTCAACTTTTCTATAGAAAAAGTTGTGTTGATTCAGACAACTTTTCTATAGAAAAAGTTGTGTTGATTCAAACAACTTTTCTATAGAAAAAGTTGTGCTGATTCAGACAACTTTTCTATAGAAAAAGTTGTGCTGATTCAGACAACTTTTCTATAGAAAAAGTTGTGCTGATTCAGACAACTTTTCTATAGAAAAAGTTGTGCTGATTCAGACAACTTTTCTATAGAAAAAGTTGTGCTGATTCAGACAACTTTTCTATAGAAAAAGTTGTGCTGATTCAGACAACTTTTCTATAGAAAAAGTTGTGCTGATTCAGACAACTTTTCTATAGAAAAAGTTGTGCTGATTCAGACAACTTTTCTATAGAAAAAGTTGTGCTGATTCAGACAACTTTTCTATAGAAAAAGTTGTGCTGATTCAGACAACTTTTCTATAGAAAAAGTTGTGCTGATTCAGACAACTTTTCTATAGAAAAAGTTGTGCTGATTCAGACAACTTTCCTATAGAAAAAGTTGTGCTGATTCAGACAACTTTTCTATAGAAAAAGTTGTGCTGATTCAGACAACTTTTCTATAGAAAAAGTTGTGCTGGTTCAGACAACTTTTCTATAGAAAAAGTTCTGCTGATTCAGACAACTTTTCTATAGAAAAAGTTGTGCTGATTCAGACAACTTTTCTATAGAAAAAGTTGTGCTGATTCAGACAACTTTTCTATAGAAAAAGTTGTGCTGGTTCAGACAACTTTTCTATAGAAAAAGTTGTGCTGGATCAGACAACTTTTCTATAGAAAAAGTTGTGCTGGATCAGACAAAAAGAAATATTGTTTATACATCTGGAAAACCTTCATTAAAATATATTAAATTTTTAAAATTCTTCAAAACTTCAACGACAATAACTATAATTTAAAAGTCGTCATATCAATTATGGTTAATTGCTTTTAAAGTGTTTAGAATAATTTATGTTCCACTTTCATATCTGTACCAAAAAGATTACAAAATACCAAAAAAAGACATTAAACAACATTTTCTCATCATCATTGTTGTCGTCATCATCATCATCATCAACAAATGATTTTATGGCACCCACAAAATCATTATAAAGACAATTCTAGGTTAAAATCTACAAGCAAAAACTGAGAAACAAAACAAAAATAACCAGACTATTAGATTTTATGAAGGTGTAGTTGTTGGTGTCTCTGTGTTAAACGAATGATTAGTGACAGTTCACCATTCATACCTGACCATTGAATGGTGCAACCACAAGGTACTTATTCTTTCCACCACACATACTATTCTAAATGGAAGGGTTTAGCTTTTAGAAGGCTCGATTAAGTTAAGCATACGGTTTTGTACCCTTTAACGTACATATATGCATTTAGATGAGGAAGATTTTATATCATAGACTAGACTCTAGTCTATAATAAAGACTATACTCTAGACTAGCTACTAAAAGATAGTCTATATAATAGACTTGGACCTAACATATATGTACTATATAGATAGCTATTATATACTAAACTCTAGTCTATATTATAGACTAAACGCTAGTGTATATTATTGATTAAAAGCTAGTCTTTGAATTTCATTGACTATTATTGTAGTGGACATTGAAGAATCAGCACCGCCGAATATATGATTCCACCTTACGTTTTTAAAAGTTGTACTTAAAGACTACCTGCCGTTCACAGCCGCAGCCAATAGTTATGGCAATAGTCTCCATGACACAGTAACAAAAGTCCTAGTCTTAGTCAGCCAACATACAAAAACATACACACATACCGGCTGGCCTATTAAGGCTTATGAAATGTAATGAAATGAAATGACTTTGCTCTGGTTGTTGGCACAAATAGAATTCAATTCATTTTTATTCACGTACCTTTAGTTGAACAAAAAAAAAAAAAAAGAAAGAAAAAAACTAGAACCTGCAATGTTTTATTTTAAGCAAAAGTAACAATTACAACACATTTGTTACACTTTTTTCTTCTCTTTACGTTTTTTCTGTTGTTTTTCATTCAGACAAAATGTCCATAGTGAAGGCTGTTAGTACAACAGTTTCCGGTTTCCGTTTTGCAATTGTTGTCGTTACACTTGAGTTGATTTCTTGCAGTTTGTTTTTTTCTTTTTACTCTAAACACTCGTATCGAGTTGCTGCTAGTCATACAGCGCGACACATTGTAGTCAATTTTAGTCATTGTGGCCAAACATTAGTCAATGTTCTGTTTAGCTAACCAGCCTGTGACTGTGGCCAAAAAGCAGAGTAGAGAAATGTAAAGCAAATGTTTCTTTTCTCAATTTTATTTGTTGCTGGCAGTTTAATATTTAACTTAAGAATGTTGACCCAGGACTTTTGAAATGTGTAACATTTTGATTGCAAAAGCAAGCAATGAAGAAGGAGGAAAAAACTCTGTTGTTGGAAAACTGTGTCGAAAATTTAATTGTAAAGACAAGTAGTAAAAACATATTGTGTTGTGTAGGAGGTAATTTTTTGGGGTAAATAAATACGAAAGGTATTTGTAGTGTTCTATGCAGGAGGAAGTTTATTTATAGGTTAACTTAAATAAAGAATAATGAATTCATAACGAATAACTACCACATTCCACACTAGACGCCATTGCTTTAATACTTAACAATGCAACGATTTCTAATAGTTATATACACATTCCAAAAGCTTTTAAGTATAAAATAACTTAACAAAAAAGCTCAACAACAAAAATCTTAATATAATAATAATTCCAAATACTTATTCCGGTTGTTTCAATTAAACATTTCCTAGATAATTTTTTTAAATTTATTTTAACTTACAGTTTTTTCCATTTTTTCATTTTAGTCCTGCCAACTCATACACATTAAATGGCGGAAGCATTTCCATCGGATCAGCTATAAAATGCAATACCCTAAATAAATTTGATTGCATTGTAGTTAGCCAGTTTGAAAGAAGCAGAGAATGCCTGCAGAATAACTATATACTACAACACTAACAATTTATATACAGTGTACATAAATTAATGATTTGTAAATAGTTTTTAACGCCAGCAACTATTTAGACTAGACTATACATTAGTCTATAGACTTGACTATAGACTAGACTATAGACTATAGTCTAGTCTATAGACTTGACTATAGACTAGACTATAGTACTATACTATAGTCTAGTCTATAGTCTAGTCTATAGTCTAGTCTATAGTCTAGTCTATAGTCTAGTCTAGTCTATAGTCTAGTCTATAGTCTAGTCTATAGTCTAGTCTATAGTCTAGTCTATAGTCTAGTCTATAGTCTAGTCTATAGTCTAGTCTATAGTCTAGTCTATAGTCTAGTCTATAGTCTAGTCTATAGTCTAGTCTATAGTCTAGTCTATAGTCTAGTCTATAGTCTAGTCTATAGTCTAGTCTATAGTCTAGTCTATAGTCTAGTCTATAGTCTAGTCTATAGTCTAGTCTATAGTCTAGTCTATAGTCTAGTCTATAGTCTAGTCTATAGTCTAGTCTATAGTCTAGTCTATAGTCTAGTCTATAGTCTAGTCTATATTCTAGTCTATAGTCTAGTCTATAGTCTAGTCTATAGTCTAGTATAGTCTATAGTCTAGTCTATAGTCTAGACTAGACTATAGTCTGGACTATAGACTAGACTATAGTCTGGACTATAGACTAGACTATAGTCTGGACTATAGACTAGACTATAAACTAGACTATTGACTAGACTATTGAACTAGACTATTGAACTAGACTATAGACTAGACTAGACTACAACTATTTTCTAGTCTGTAGTCTATAGTCTATTGTGTATTCTAGTCTAGACTATAGTCTAGTCTATAGTCTAGTCTATAGTCTAGTCTAGGCTATAGTCTGTCTATAGTTTAGTCCTATAGTCTAGTCCTATAAGTCCTAGTCCTAGTTATAGTCTAGTCTATAGTCCTATTCTAGTTTATAGTTCTAGTCTGATAGTCTAGTCCTATAGTCCTAGTCTTAGTCCTAGTCTATAGTCTAGCCGTAGCTAGTCTAGAGTCTACTATAGTCTAGTCTATAGTCTAGTCTATAGTCTAGTCTATAGTCTAGTCTATAGTCTAGTCTATAGTCTAGTCTATAGTCTAGTCTATAGTCTAGTCTATAGTCTAGTCTATAGTCTAGTCTATAGTCTAGTCTATAGTCTAGTCTATAGTCTAGTCTATAGTCTAGTCTATAGTCTGGTCTATAGTCTAGTCTATAGTCTGGTCTATAGTCTAGTCTATAGTCTAGTCTATAGTCTAGTCTATCGTCTAGTCTATAGTCTAGTCTATAGTCTAGTCTATCGTCTAGTCTATAGTCTAGTCTATAGTCTAGTTTATAGTCTAGTCTATAGTCTAGTCTATAGTCTAGTTTATAGTCTAGTTTATAGTCTAGTTTATAGTCTAGTCTATAGTCTAGTCTATAGTCTAGTCTATAGTCAAGTCTATAGTCTAGTCTATAGTCTAGTCTATAGTCTAGTCTATAGTCTAGTCTATAGTCTGGTCTATAGTCTAGTCTATAGTCTAGTTTATTGTTTAGTTTTTAGTCTAGTCTATAGTCTAGTCTATAGACTGGTCTATAGTCCAGTCTATAGTCTAGTCTATAGTGTTGTCTATAGTCTAGTCTATAGTCTAGTCCAGTTTTGGTGAAAACAAAATCTTCATAAAATCTTAATACACCCTTTGTTTAAAAAAATCTAAAAAAAAGTTTTACACAAAAACCAACAATTAAAACATAAAAATAGCAGGAACAGGAAACTACTATCATATTTGCAATTCAAAATTACAAAACAATTCAAAATCAAACCTAAATAGTTTACTACAAGAAATACTGGGTTTACAAAAAAAAAAAAACTAACGAACAAACAGAAAAAAACAACATGCCACAACACATAAATGGCATAATCAATTACATTTTCGGTTAAAACAAACAATCAAAGGAAAATAACTAGAAAAAATTAAAATCCCCAATGAATTGAAAAATTATCGAGAAAACAAAAAATCATGTAACCCAACACAACAAAATGAAATAAGGATACAAACAAGTAGTTAAAGGATGTTCCAAAGACAAGCGAAGAGAAGTAAGTGAAAACATTTTCTAAATCGTAACAAAAAAAAAAATCAAAATTAAAATGACCAATATGCCAGAAGAGTTACTTTCTGTTGCTGATAATAAAGTAGATGACGTATTGTGGTCAAATAGGTTTGAAGGTTTTTTTTTGTACAACAACAACTACCAAAAGGGATAACATAGACATGTAACAAACTTTATTACTAATTTTTCTAGTTTAGCTAAAAACAAAATATTTGGTCAGCATTTAACTAAAAGACAAGCAGAGATTTTGCACCTTTAGGAAAGCATTTTTGTTTTACAGCACTATGGCTTGAAAAAGTTTAAAAAATTAAAAACAAATTAATTGAAATATGTTATTTCTGTCATTGCTTACAGAACCATTGTGCTATATGTAAGTAAATTACAAAAATATAAACATTCTATGGCAGATGTTGATAAAAATGATTATGATATGATGTCTGTCTTTCTGTCTTAATCTGAATAGTATGACTAAGTATGTTGTAATTTACTAAAATTGTAAAGACTCTTCGGCTTTTTATTTTTGTTTAAATGAAACATAAATAAAGTATCATGAGTCCCTTGTGTATGTATACAACAGATGTTGCACTTCATCATCATACAACAACATAACAGCAACAACAACAACTACTGCTAGCCATATTTTTGCAACAACTTTAAACATCAACATACATTATTATTTACTTACTCTTTAGAACATGCGGTTTTTACGTTTATAACATTATTCTATTTTTCTATCTTTCCATTCAACCAAAGTTGTTGTGGAGGAAAAAGAGATTTAAAAATAAAAAAAAATTAACAAGAAAAAGTATCTGTATTGCAATGACTTTTACGAGAAATTTTGTAGAAAACTGCCAACAACAGGCAACAATTTATAGAGCAGTGATCGGCATTATTAAACATTAGCAAACCGAGAGCCAACAATTCAAATACAACAATTCGTCAGTGTTAGGCAAAAACAGAATGTTTTAAACAATTGTCAAAGGCGGTATATGAGTGCATGTTAAACAGCTTTAATTGTTGTTATTTCAGTTTATCACTTGAGTTTTATCCAATATCTGCATCTACTCCTTATGCTCACCACTAATGTAAAACATTATTTTCTATATAAAACAGAATTTTAAAAAAACCCCATTTGAAAAGCCACATTATACCCAGTCTTATTTCAAACTAACTACAAAAACTCTTGCAAACAACTGTTTGTATGCTGAAAGCCGACGGAGGGAGTAAGTAGTAGTATGTGACTTTTACCGCCTGCTGTTTTAGTAGAAGAAATTCTAGGAAAAAAGTTTTATGTGAAAGACTTTTAATATGTCTGCATAAAACATGTATCATTCCCTGGAAATTGTATTTAAAATTACACAAATACAGACAGCAAACAAACAGAGTGATTTCAAATGTTTTTTATAATCCAAAATTTTCTTAAAGATCAAATATTCTCAGAAAGGGGTTTCACAAAAAATCCAAAAATTCTTAGTTTTCTTTAAACAATCTGAGTTCTAATTTGGATGTTATATACACATTATACTAATGAATTATATTTAGGTTTGAGAAACGTTTGATATTTTGTTCGTTGGGTTGTTATTCATACACCCATTAACTAACAACAACATACTGAGAAGATGGTTATTTCGAAAAAAGGGAGAAAGAACATAAAAATGTGGAATCTTGTTTTAGTACATTTCCAAACCAATTTTCCATTTAAACCACAGGAATAGGATGGAAATGGCCAGAGGTTTAGGTATAATTAAATTTCATTTCTAAAATATTTAAAATTTTGTAAGCAGAGACTAATCTAGGCTATAGACAAGATAATACATTAGGCTACCAACTTAGACCATATAGACTCAAGAATAGACTATAAACTAGATAAATAAACTAGACTAGATTAGACTAGATTAGACTAGACTATAGACTAGACTATAGACTAGACTATAGACTAGACTATAGACTAGACTATAGACTAGACTATAGACTAGACTATAGACTAGACTATAGACTAGACTATAGACTAGACTATAGACTAGACTATAGACTAGACTATAGACTAGACTATAGACTAGACTATAGACTAGACTATAGACTAGACTATAGACTAGACTATAGACTAGACTATAGACTAGACTATAGACTAGACTATAGACTAGACTATAGACTAGACTATAGACTAGACTATAGACTAGACTATAGACTAGACTATAGACTAGACTATAGACTAGACTATAGACTAGACTATAGACTAGACTATAGACTAGACTATAGACTAGACTATAGACTAGACTATAGACTAGACTATAGACTAGACTATAGACTAGACTATAGACTAGACTATAGACTAGACTATAGACTAGACTATAGACTAGACTATAGACTAGACTATAGACTAGACTATAGACTAGACTAGTCTAGAATATAGACTAGACTATAGACTAGACTAGACTAGACTATAGACTAGACTATAGACTAGACTACAGACTAGACTATATTATAGACTATACTATTGACTAGACTATAGACTGGACTATAGACAAGACTATAGACTAGACTACATACTAAACTATAGACTAGACTATAGACTAGACTACAGACTAAACTATAGACTAAAATATAGACTAAACTATAGACTAGACTATAGACTAAACTATAGACTAGACTATAGACTAAACTATAGACTAGATTATAGACTATAGACAAGTACTCACAATTTCACTTATCGAAATTTCCTCAATTATCAGTAACTGGACGACTCATTTATAATGAAATTTATACAGTTCTTAGCAAATTTGGGCATAATTTCAAAACATTTTCATAAAACTTTAATAAAAAATTTAAAAAATGTTAATCTCTGTTATTTAACACTTCTAAACGAAATCGATAACAATTTTTTTCCTGATTCCCATAATATAAAAATTACATGGTCCTCCTCCCAAATTAAAATACCACCTGTTTAACATCAATGGCATTGATGTATTGCAAAGAAAGAAATGCATTTGTTTCTTTTCATTTTTTGTTTGAATTCTTATTTTCATTTGTTACGTACTTACACTCGATTGAACTGCACTTCAGTTTTGTATTCTCTAGATACAAAAGTGTAGGAGTAGTATGTGTGATTGTAAGTATTTTGTTACAGAAATCTTTCTAACTGACAGGTATGTATATATCAGTTTGTTGCATGTTACAATAAAGAATTTTGTTGTAGCTTTTCAAACAACAAAAAAGAAACTTATATACATTTCTACATTTCATTGATGCTCTTTTAGGGTTTTGTAGCTGCTGCTACTGTTGTTATTGTTGTTTGTATCTGTTGCTTAATGTATACTTTTTTTTTAAAGGATTCACCCACCTCAAACCACACTACATACCCAGTACCTGTGTTTAGAGGCCTGCAGCTCTATATGGCTTTTTCTATCTATTGTATGTTTTTCTTCTGTGTGTTTAAAATCAAACATTTTTAGATCCTCTTTTAGGTACAAAAGACATTGTTTCGCTCATTTT